>NC_053026.1:151103716-151287433 GCF_003073215.2 Triticum urartu | reverse complement strand
ATTTTGTGTATTATTGATGGATGTATGATTAGTTTGTCATGACTTGCTCTGTGGTGAGTGCATCGAGCTCGTAAACATGCCTACTTGATATCTATTTCAGCATGCTCCAGTTTTCACTAAGTCTGAGAACTGATTATGTTTTTGCCATGTTCACATGCTTGCAAATGTATTTTCTTATCCCTTTTGGCTCAACGTCACTAAGGGACTTTTGTTAAGCTATTTGAGTAGCTCCATGACATGCTTTATTTTGCCATGTTCAGGTCCTGTAGAATATAGTTTTGTTGCTCCGAAGAGTGCTATCTGATCTGAAATTCCAGACAAGTGTTAATTTCACTAAGTCTGAGATCTGTTTACCATATGCATTTTTGCCATGCTTGTTTGAACCTGTTAATGGATGAATTGGCCGTAGCTCAATGCTAGACTTTTGTTAAGCATCATGAATGCATCCCTGCCATGTATTGTGTTGTCATGTTTGGGTGCTGTAGCATGTTCATCTTGTTGCATTTAGATGACTACTTGCTGTAAATCGCAGAACGTGGTCATATTTGAATTGCTTGCCATTTCCAAACCGTAACTCCGATTCCGGCATTCTTTATATCATTTTCAAGCGATTTCATCTCATATTTCCAGTGGCACACTTGGATTTCCAAGTTGAGGCCAGGTTCATGCATTCCTTGTCAAATCTTGCATATGCATCACATATTGCATCCCGCATAGCATACCATGTTTGCATCATATTGTTTGAGCTTTGCACGTGGTTGATTGTGTCCTTGTTGCTTGTTTGTCTTGTTTGGGTAGAGCCGGGAGATGAGTTCGCTAACGAGGAGCCCGTTGAGTTTGCTTTCGAGGATCCAGTCAACTCTGACAACTTTGCAGGCAAGATGATCATACCCTCGAAATCACTACTATCTTTGCTTTGCTAGATGCTCGCTCTTTTGCTATGCCAATGCTACGATGCCTACCACTTGCTTTCAAGCCTCCCAAATTGCCATGTCAAACCTCTAACCCACCATGTCCTAGCAAACCGTTGTTTGTCTATGTTACCGCTTTGCTCAGCCCCTCTTATAGCGTTGCTAGTTGCAGGTGAAGATTGGAGACCGTTCCTTGTTGGAACATTATTTACTTGTTGGGATATCATTATATTGCCATGTTATCTTAATGCATCTATATACTTGGTAAAGGGTGGAAGGCTCGGCCTCTCGCCTAGTGTTTTGTTCCACTCTTGCCGCCCTAGTTTCCGTCATATCGGTGTTATGTTCCCGGATTTTGCGTTCCTTACGCGGTTGGGTTATAATGGGAACCCCTTGATAGTTCGCCTTGATTAAAGCTTTTCCAGCAATGCCCAACCTTAGTTTTACCATTTGCCACCTAGCCTCTTTTCCCCTTTGGTTTCCGGAGCCCGAGGGTCATCTTATTTTAAACCCCCCGGGCCAGTGCTCCTCTGAGTGTTGGTCCACCTGTCAGCTACCGGTGGCCACCAGGGGCAACTCTGGCTGGCCTACCCGTACCTAGGACAATCTGAGTGTGCCCTGAGAAAGAGATATGTGCAGCTCCTATCGGGATTTGTCGGCACATTCGGGCGGTGTTGCTGGATTTGTTTTGACCTGTCGAAGTGTCTTGAAGAACCGGGATACCGAGTCTGATCGGAACGTGTCGGGAGGAGGTCTATTCCTTCGTTGACCGTGAGAGCTTGTCATGGGCTAAGTTGGGACTCACCTGCAGGGATTTGAACTTTCGAAAGCCGTGCCCGTGGTTATGGGCAGATGGGAATTTGTTAATGTCCGGTTGTAGATAACTTGAACCCTAACTTAATTAAAATGAATCAACTGAGTGTGTTACCGTGATGGTCTCTTCTCGGCGGAGTTCGGGAAGTGAACATGGTGTTGGAGTAATGCTTGCGCAGGTTGCTCTCTAGTTTCTCGCTCGCGCTTTGCCTCCTCTTCTCGCTCTCTTTTGCGAACAGTTTAGCCACCATATATGCTAGTCGCTTGCTGCAGCTCCACATATTTTCCTTGCCTTACCTATTAAGCTTAAATAGTCTTGATCGCAAGGGTGCGAGATTGCTGAGTCCCTGTGGCTCACAGATTACTATTACACCAGGTGCAGGACCCGATGATTCTGTTCCAGATGACGCGCTTGAGCTCAAGTGAGAGTTCAACGAGGACTGTCAACGATACTACGTATCTTTCCCTGATGATTAGTAGTGGTGCCCAGTTGGGGTGATTGGGACCATGTCGCATGTTGGGTTATCTTTTATTTTGGCACCGTAGTTGGGCCATGAGTGTTTGAATGATGTAATGTTATTTATGTACTTGATTGACGTGGCGAGTTTAAGCCAACTATGTTATCTCCCCTTTTATTATCTATATTACATGGGATGTTGTGAAGATTGCCTAACTTGCGACATTGCTTTCAATGCGGTTATGCCTCTAGGTCGTGCCTCGACACGTATGAGATATAGACGCATCGAGGGCGTTATAAGTTGGTAATCATAGCCTTCCCCGACCTTAGGAGCCCCCCACTGATTGATCGTTTTTAGCAGCCGAGTTGTGTCTAGAAAAATATTTTGAGTCATTTAGGAATTATATATCGGAGAGTTTAGGAATTCTTTTTACTTCCCAGTCTCCTCATCGCTCTGGTAAGGCATCCTGACGTAGAGTTTTGACTCTTCTCTTCTCAAATTTCACTAAATTTTTTTTAGGATCACGTGGGTATCTTGGAATTATTCCGATGGTTTTGTGACGAGAACATTGTCTTGGTGCCTCCTGTCAGGGGTTTTGTGGAAGTGTCCCGGGGAGTTGAGCTCCGAGGTGTTGTCGTCAGAATTTTATCGTTGCAGTTCTGGAATACCTGAGTTTAGTACGCCGACATCGAAAATCTCTTTTATGCAGTTCGTTGGTGAGATAACCTCGACGCCACCTAGTACTGGGGCGGGAGTTCGGGAGTATCGCCATAACTTGTATAACGGATGCTTTTCGAAGGTTGAGGTAGACGGTTTCTGAAGTTTTTCTCGGTTATGTGTTGAAGGATGGATACAGCTGGATGTAGGATTTGCTAGATTTGGGTGAGATTTTATGCTTCCCCTGTATCCCCAACACCTGATTGCATAACCGAAAAGGTTCGGGAGTTTCATAGGTGGGAATTCTTGTAGCTCTAGTTTCTTCTTCCATGAATATTGGTTTGAGATTGGGATTTCTTACCGAGTATTCGTTCTTGATCCGTGCCTTGTTGATTTATTTCTCTACCTAAATTCTAAGTGGCTTCTCAATTTATGGATATGTGACCATTTCAAGAGGAATGCATTCGTTCATTTTGTTCGGATGTGAAGACTTTATGTTGCAATTTTCATTTTGTTGGATTCAGCTTCAATATTTGTCTATCAATGTGCTAATGGATGTCAACCTCTTCAGGATGGCTCCCGCTAAGAGCACCAATCAGAATCAGAATCAGGATCCGCCACCACCTCCACCTCCTCCGGAGGCATGGCAAGCTGTGATGGCCGCAACCAATGCAAACACGCAGTTGATCATGCAAATTCTACAAGAGCGCAATCAAGCGAATCAAGGCAACCAAGGCAACCAAGGCAACAATCAGAATCACTTTGCTACACTCAATCAGTTCCTTGCTAACGGGCCAAAGACTTTCAGCAATTGTGTTGAGGCAACTGATGCTGACGATTGGCTTGTGGATCTGTGCAAGCATTTCAAGTGCAGTAACGTCAGGCCTGAGGACTTTGTCAAGTTCGCTTCCTTCCAACTCAAAGACCAAGCCGCAGAGTGGTTCCAGCAGTACAAGGATTCCAGAGGTGGACGTGTGATTACCTGGGATGAATTCTGTCAAGATTTCAGAGCTCATCATATTCCTCAGGGCGTGGTTGAAAGCAAGCGTGAGGAATTCCGCAACCTGAAGCAAGGCTCTTTGTCTGTCTATGACTACAACAAGTTGTTTCAGAAGCTCGCCCACTTTGCCAAGCAGGATGTCCCTGATGAGAAGAGCATGATATACCAGTTCAGGGGTGGTCTAAGAGAAGAAATCCAGCTAGCTCTTGTTCTCTTTGAGCCCTTGAGGTACGATGAGTTCTACAACATGGCATTGAAGCAAGAGGCTGCTCAACTGAGGTGTGATGCCTCCAAGAAGCGAGTCAGAGATGCTACTCCGTCTTCCTCTACTCAAGTGGCCAAGCAGCAAAAGTATTGGCTTCCTCCTCCTCCGTTTCATCAGCCGTATCAGAAGAGCAAAGGTGGCAGTGGATCTTCCCACCCACCCAACCCTGGCTTTCAGAACAAGACTTCGTCTCAAGCTCCAAGATCGAGTGCTCCGTACCACCGTCCGCTTTCAGAGGTCACATGCAACAAGTGCCAACAGAAGGGTCACTATGCCAACAAATGCTTCAACCAGAGGCGTCTTCCTCCTCCTCCTCCTGTGAGATCGGCAAGTACAGCTGTGGTCAAGCATAACCCCAAGCACGCCAAGGTCAACTTGATGAACGCAGCTCAGGCAGAGGACTCGTCAGATGTCATCATGGGTAACCATCATGTTAATGATATTCCAGCTAAAGTTCTTTTTGACACTGGTGCATCGCATTGTTTCATCTCGAGACCGTTTACATCTAGGCATGAATTGGTTTCGCAAGTTTTGCCTAGTCCGTTAGCAGTTGTCTCTCCCGGTAAGGGCATGCATGCTAACTCCATCATTCCAGATGTTACTATCACCTTGGGTGACTACAAGTTTCTGGCTTCTCCAACGGTTCTTGGTGACTCGGATATTGATCTTATTCTCGGAATGGATTGGCTTTCTAAGCACAAGGCGCATCTTGATTGTGCAGCCAGGCAGATTCAATTGACTCATTCGTTTGAGGATGTAATTATCGTTGCCACTCGTGATGATACTATCCGTCTATTTTCTCTCAATGAGAAGGGTGAACTGGATGCTATCTCGCAAATTCCAGTCGTTTGCGAATATCAAGACGTCTTTCCAGAAGAGCTTCCAGGAATGCCTCCGCACCGGCCAGTTGAATTCGTCATTGATCTTGAGCCTGGCACGGAACCAGTGTGCAAGCGTCCTTACAAGCTCGAACCTGAAGAGTTGAAGGAGCTGAAGAAGCAACTCGATGTTCAAGAGAGAATGGGCCTCATCCGACCTAGTTCTTCTCCGTGGGGTTGTGGTGTTCTTTTTGTGAAGAAGAAGGATGGAACAGACTGACTTTGTGTTGATTACCGTCCATTGAACAAGAAGACTATCAAGAACAAATACCCACTTCCCAACATCAACGAGCTGTTCGAACAACTCAAAGGTGCCAAAGTATTCTCCAAGCTTGATCTCCGTATGGGCTATCATCAGATTCGTATCCGTGAGCAAGATATTCCCAAGACGGCTTGCAGAACAAGCTATGGTTCATATGAATACACTGTCATGTCTTTTGGCCTCGTCAACGCTCCTCCGACGTTCTCTCGCATGATGAACTTCATCTTCAATGCCTACACCAATGACTTCGTTTTGGTCTATCTCGACGACATTCTGGTTTTCTCGAAGAACAAGGAAGATCATGCCAAGCACTTGCGTTTGGTACTGGATAAGCTGAGGGAACACCAGTTCTACGCCAAGTTCTCCAAGTGTGAATTTTGGATCGATGAGGTTCTTTATCTTGGTCATATCATCTCTGCCAAGGGCATTGCGTTGAATCCTGAGAAGGTGTCTGCAATTGTGAATTGGGAACCTCCTCAGAACGTGAAGCAACTCCGTAGCTTCCTCGGTCTCGCAAGCTACTGTCGAAGATTCATTGAAAACTTTTCTAAGATCGCGAAGCCTCTCTCAAATCTTCTCCAGAAACACGTCAAGTACGTTTGGTCTCCGGAGTGTGACGTTGCTTTCAACTCTTTGAAAGAGAAATTGATCACTCCTCCAGTTCTGACTCCGCCTGATGAATTCAAACCGTACGAGGTCTTTTGTGATGCCTCTCTCCAAGGTCTTGGCGCAGTGTTGATGCAAGAGAAGAAAGTTGTGGCTTATACCTCTCTCCAGTTGAAGTCCAATGAGAAGAACTACCCCACTCATGATCTCGAGTTGGCGGCAGTTGTGCATGCTCTTTTGACTTGGAGACATCTCTTATTGGGAAGAAAAGTGGACATTTTCACTGATCACAAGAGTCTCAAGTACATCTTCACTCAGCCTAATCTCAACCTCAGGCAAAATCGATGGGTCAAAATGATTCAAGAGTATAATCCGAGTATCAAGTATACTCCAGGCAAGGCCAATGTGATTGCTGACGCATTGAGCAGGAAGGCTTATTGCAACAGTCTTATTCTCAAGCCTTATCAACCCGAGCTTTGTGAAGCTTTCCGCAAACTTAATCTGCAAGTTGTTCCTCAAGGTTTCCTTGCCAACCTTCAAGTCTCTCCTACCTTGGAAGACCAGATTCGCCAAGCCCAGCTTCTTGATGCTATGGTGAAAAAGGTGAAGATTGGGATTGCCAAGAGTCAACCCAAGTACAAGTGCTACCGCCTTGATGACAAGGATACTCTCTTCTTCAAGGATCATATTGTTGTGCCCAAAGGTGACCTCCGTAAAGTGATCATGAACGAGGCTCACAATTCTCTCCTCTCCATCCACCCTGGGAGCACGAAGATGTATCAGGACCTCAAACAGGCTTATTGGTGGACTCGAATGAAGCGAGAGATTGCTCAGTTCGTGAATGAATGTGATGTCTGCAGAAGAGTGAAGGCAGAACACCAAAGGCCAGCAGGTCTCCTCCAACCTCTTGCCATTCCAGAATGGAAGTTTGACCACATTGAGATGGACTTCGTGAATGGGTTTCCAAAGTCCAAACGTGGCAATGATGCTATATTCATTGTCATCGACAAACTCACTAAAGTGGCTCACTTTCTGCCTATCAATGAGTCAATCACTGCAGCTCAATTGGCGGATCTCTATACCTCTCGGATTGTCTCTCTGCATGGTATTCCACAAGTGATCTCTTCAGACTGTGGCAGCATCTTTACCTCCAAGTTTTGGGATTCTTTTCAGAAGGCCATGTGCACCAACATCCGTTTTAGCATAGCTTTCCATCCTCAAACTAGCGGTCAAGTCAAGCGTGTCAACCAGATTCTTGAAGATATGCTCAGGGCTTGTGTGATCTCCTTCGGCATGAAGTGGGAGGATTGTCTTCCTTATGCTGAATTCTCCTACAACAACAGTTTTCAAGCAAGTTCGGGCAAGGCCCCATTTGAAATTTTGTATGGCAGGAAGTGTCGTACCCCTCTCAACTGGTCTGAAACCGGTGAACATCAGCTTCTCGGAAATGACTTAATCACAGAGGCAGAGGAAATGTGCAAAGTCATTCGAGATAACCTCAAAGCAGCCCAATCCCGCCAGAAGAGCTACTATGATAGTAAGCACCGTGATTTGGCTTTCGAGATCGGAGATCATGTTTACCTTCGCGTCTCTCCTATGAAAGGTACTCGTCGCTTCGGTATCAAAGGGAAGCTTGCCCCCAGATACGTGGGACCTTTCAAGATTGTCAGCAAGAGAGGCGACCTCGCCTATCAACTCGAGCTTCCTTCAAACTTTGCAAATGTTCATGACGTGTTCCATGTCTCTCAGCTCTGAAAGTGCTTCAAGACTCCTGACCGCACCGTCAACTTCGAGGACATTGAGCTCCAAGAAGATCTCTCATATCGTGAGCACCCCGTTGCTATTCTTGAAGAGACTGAACACAAGACCCGCAACAAGTCAATCAAATTCCTCAAAGTCAAGTGGTCACAGCATTCCGACCGTGAAGCTACCTGGGAACGCGAGGATCACCTCCGTTCTGAGTACCCGGCGTTCTTTCAGTCCTAGATCTCGGGACGAGATCCTTTCGTAGTGGTGGAGTGTTGTAACACCCCGGATATGATTTACCCAATATGTAATCCAACTCTTGCCGTTTCCGGCCTTAAGTTATTTTATTTTCTCGGGTTCGGGTCTTTGTCTCCGTGTGTTCTTATAGTTGTCATGCATCTCATATCATGTCATCATGTGCATTGCATTTGCATACGTGTTCATCTCATGCATTCGAGCATTTTCCCCGTTGTCCATTTTGCATTCCGGCGCTTCGTTCTCCTCCGGGGGTCATTTCTACCTTTCTTTCGTGTGTGGGGATTAAACATTTTCGGATTGGACCGAGACTTGCCAAGCAGCCTTGGTTTACTACCGGTAGACCGCCTGTCAAGTTTCGTACCATTTGGACTTCGTTTGATGCTCCAACGGTTAACCGAGGGTCCGAAAAGGCCTCGTGTGTGTTGCAGCCCAACACCCCTCCATGTTGGCCCAAAACGAACCAAAACCCACTCCATCATCTAGAGCGTTCGATCACGATCGCGTGGCCGAAAACCGCACCTCATTTCGACTCTCCTAGCTCCCTCTACCTCTTTATAAAGACCCCCTCCTCCAAATTCGCGGATCCCCTCTCCCAAACCCTAAAAATCGGATCTCCGCCCCCGCCGGACACGTCCGGACGAGTCGGACGCGTCCGGATCCGCCACCGCCGCCACGTGGCACGTCCCCACTCGCCCGCGAGCGCCCCACATCACCGGCCCGTGAAGCCCGCCGCGGGCCCTCTCCGGCCCGCGCTCGGCCGCCGCCGCCTCGCGGGAGACCGCGCCTCCTCGGGAGTCGCGCCACTGCTACAGTACACGCGGGCTAGATCTGGATCCGGTTTCGTCTCGGTTGACTTTCTTTGCCCGAAACCCTAATAATTTGCTATGTTCATCATGTCGTATCTCCTCATCCGTAGCTCCGTTTTTGGCATATAGCATATCAAAATGTTCTCCTCAGAGAGTACATCATTTCATCTCATTGCATCATTTTCATTTGAGTTCATCTTGATGCCCGAAATGCTGTTGGAAGAGTGCTACTTGAGATAACTGTCAGATCTGCTGCTCCATTTAGATATTTGTCATTTTTGCCATGATTATTGTGGGCATGATATGCCCATGAGCTCTACATATGTTTTGTTAAGGGTTTTGCCATCTTTCCAGAGGTGCAACCCATGTATTTTTGTAATGTGTGTGGTGACTAGCACAAGCTTGCAAAGTGAGGCACTTGGTAATGCTGATTTCAGGGACTTAGCATTTTCACCAAGTCCTTGATCTGTTTTTCTCATTATGCCATATGTTCATGTTGTTTCCTAGTGATCCGTGCCTCTTTTGAGGATGATCAGTAAGGATGTTTTGTTAATCTTGTATTTCTCTATCCATCCATGTCTTTGTTTGCAATTATGGAGCAACCTAGCTGGAGTCAATCGAGCTCTACTTTTGCTATTTCGTGAATCTGGGCAGATTGTCTACTTGTTAGCGATTTTGCCGATGATGTTGTAGTTGATCCGTGCATGCTATGTTATTGTTCTTGCCATGTCTAGCTTGCATTTTGTGTATTATTGATGGATGTATGATTAGTTTGTCATGACTTGCTCTGTGGTGAGTGCATCGAGCTCGTAAACATGCCTACTTGATATCTATTTCAGCATGCTCCAGTTTTCACTAAGTCTGAGAACTGATTATGTTTTTGCCATGTTCACATGCTTGCAAATGTATTTTCTTATCCCTTTTGGCTCAACGTCACTAAGGGACTTTTGTTAAGCCATTTGAGTATCTCCATGAAATGCTTTAGTTTGCCATGTTCAGGTCCTGTAGCATATCGTTTTGTTGCTCCGAAGAGTGCTATCTGATCTGAAATTCCAGACAAGTGTTAATTTCACTAAGTCTGAGATCTGTTTACCATATGCATTTTTGCCATGCTTGTTTGAACCTGTTAATGGATGAATTGGCCGTAGCTCAATGCTAGACTTTTGTTAAGCATCATGAATGCATCCCTGCCATGTATTGTGTTGTCATGTTTGGGTGCTGTAGCATGTTCATCTTGTTGCATTTAGATGACTACTTGCTGTAAATCGCAGAACGTGGTCATATTTGAATTGCTTGCCATTTCCAAACCGTAACTCCGATTCCGGCATTCTTTATATCATTTTCAAGCGATTTCATCTCATATTTCTAGTGGCACACTTGGATTTCCAAGTTGAGGCCAGGTTCATGCATTCCTTGTCAAATCTTGCATATGCATCACATATTGCATCCCGCATAGCATACCATGTTTGCATCATATTGTTTGAGCTTTGCACGTGGTTGATTGTGTCCTTGTTGCTTGTTTGTCTTGTTTGGGTAGAGCCGGGAGATGAGTTCGCTAACGAGGAGCCCGTTGAGTTTGCTTTCGAGGATCCAGTCAACTCTGACAACTTTGCAGGCAAGATGATCATACCCTCGAAATCACTACTATCTTTGGTTTGCTAGATGCTCGCTCTTTTGCTATGCCAATGCTACGATGCCTACCACTTGCTTTCAAGCCTCCCAAATTGCCATGTCAAACCTCTAACCCACCATGTCCTAGCAAACCGTTGTTTGTCTATGTTACCGCTTTGCTCAGCCCCTCTTATAGCGTTGCTAGTTGCAGGTGAAGATTGGAGACCGTTCCTTGTTGGAACATTATTTACTTGTTGGGATATCATTATATTGCCATGTTATCTTAATGCATCTATATACTTGGTAAAGGGTGGAAGGCTCGGCCTCTCGCCTAGTGTTTTGTTCCACTCTTGCCGCCCTAGTTTCCGTCATATCGGTGTTATGTTCCCGGATTTTGCGTTCCTTACGCGGTTGGGTTATAATGGGAACCCCTTGATAGTTCGCCTTGATTAAAGCTTTTCCAGCAATGCCCAACCTTTGGTTTTACCATTTGCCACCTAGCCTCTTTTTCCCTTGGGTTTCGACCCGAGGGTCATCTTATTTTAAACCCCCGGGCCAGTGCTCCTCTGAGTGTTGGTCCAACCTGTCAGCTGCCGGTGGCCACCAGGGGCAACTCTGGGCTGGCCTACCCGTACCTAGGACAATCTGAGTGTGCCCTGAGAAAGAGATATGTGCAGCTCCTATCGGGATTTGTCGGCACATTCGGGCGGTGTTGCTGGATTTGTTTTAACCTATCGAAGTGTCTTGAAGAACCGAGATACCGAGTCTGATCGGAACGTTCGGGAGGAGGTCTATTCCTTCGTTGACCGTGAGAGCTTGTCATGGGCTAAGTTGGGACTCCCCTGCAGGGATTTGAACTTTCGAAAGCCGTGCCCGCGGTTATGGGCAGATGGGAATTTGTTAATGTCCGCTTGTAGATAACTTGAACCTTAACTTAATTAAAATGAATCAACCGTGTAGTTACCGTGATGGCCTCTTCTCGGCGGAGTCCGGGAAGTGACACGGTGTTGGAGTAATGCTTGCCGCAGGTTGCTCTCTAGTTTCGCGTCGTGCTTTGCCTTCTTCTCGCTCTCTTTTGCGAACAGGTTAGCCACCATATATGCTAGTCGCTTGCTGCAGCTCCACATATTTACCTTGCCTTACCTATAACTTAAATAGTCTTGATCGCGAGGGTGCGAGATTGCTGAGTCCCTGTGGCTCACAGATTACTTCCAAACCAGATGCAGGGCCTGATGATTCCGCTCCAGGTGACGCGCTCGAGCTCAAGTGGGAGTTCGACGAGGACTCTCAATGATACTATGTTTCCTTTCCTGATGATCAGTAGTGGTGCCCAGTTGGGGCGATCGGGACCGTGTCACATGTGGGTTATCTTTTATTTTGGCGCCGTAGTCGGGCCATGAGTGTTTGGTTGATGTAATGTTATTTATGTAAACATGAGCTGGTTCTGCTACAACATGTGAACACGCTGCCCCGGACAAGCATGACCACATAGTAGTCTTATAATAAAAATACTACCGATTTCAGGTGGGGAACCATCATCGAGGATATCGAAGTCCTTGTGCACTTATCGATGAACTTCTTATCCTTGAGCAAGTCAATCAGTGACTTGGTGTGCTAGGAACACATATAGAATGGAGGCGGCCAACCTATCAAACCATAGAGCACTTCGCACGTGCATGACTAACTTGGGATGATTCCAGAGGAGGCAAAAATAAACTTTCTTGAATTCACGGCGGCAACTTACATCTAATGCACATGAATCAAAGGAAGCCACTCCTTTCATCCAAACATAGGCTTCATGAACGGAACACGAAGATAATGCTTACAAAAGTTTCCAATACTAGCTTGATGTTCAACATGAATCATGGAGGAGACAAAATGCTGCTGATGGGCTCAACAGCAACTCATCGGAATTTCCATATCACTGGACTTCGACCATCATGTGAACATGGTGATAGCATTGGTCAGCATCATGTGAACACGGTGATAGCATTGGTCAGACCGTAAGAGGTAATGGGGTATGCTCGAGGGATCAACCACGAGTAAGACAACATTATGAACATCGTTGGTTCTGATTTGACTTGACGATAGCCCATGCTCAAGTCAAAGTTTTGACAAGGCAATAGATCCAACAACTGATCACGAGGACCAATCGACTGAGATATCATCTTTCTTCAACACACACACACACACAAAGATATCCCTTATCATGAACTAAGTCAGACAAGCTTTTATCTCCCAACTCTCCAATTTGTTGTTTGGCTTAACCAACTAGCTCAGGGGTATCCCACACAGATTCTTGGAGAATGGGTGGTTTGGAGGAACCCAACATGATCACGAACTCAACATAGCGGTCAGGTGACAACCTGGTAATACTTCCGAGAAGATATTCAGAACATCACGAACCACCGATATGTTACTAAGCTCGAGAACAATCTTGCTTTTCAGAGCAAGACGATATGATCAAGTAAGACAGGGATTGAATAATCCTAACTCATTGATCGAAGAGTGCACCAACACACTAAGAATGAGAATATTGTCCATTTACTACAGTCAGTCTTAGGATGATGATTTAATAACCAACACGCTAAGAATGAGAATATTGTCCATTTACTACCAAGCAACGAGTTGCTCGGAGCATTGATTTCACACATCACAATTCACTTGTTGGCATTCCGGTTACAACAAACACGAGGGCCGAGAATGAATGATGATGGTTGAGAAGTATCACTGCATCAAAATTCATAAGAGATGGTGCAATTCTATAATATTTCTTGACATAAAGAGGGTAATATTCCAGGGTAGAACATAATAAAAGATGGATTGGCATTTTGATCTGCGGAATACAACTGCTTTGACCCAATCCATGGACAAGGTACTGGAGTTTGTTTCTCCTAGTCATTCCGAAATAGAATGGCTTGATGGACCACAAGAATAATAGGCATCAATAACATGAATGCACAACTATTCTTGACTATCAAATGATAGACGGGGGTCAGAATACAACTAAAGAGAACAACTCAAGGAACATATAACTTTCTGAGTTGTGGATTCATGGGTTAGTATGCCAAACGAGTTCAACATATTTCTTCCGGATAACCCATGCAGAATGATAGAACTGGCAGAGTCACAATACGAATGGAGTACTCCTCAAGAGCACCCTGGTTGTGATCTTTTGGTTCAAAAGAACTTCTGCCATGATGGTTCATGATATTGGAAGAATGAGATACCATGGACCTCGAGGACTATCGCAAAGGTTAGTAATATCTTAAGGGAACTAGCAAATACTAACAACATGAAGTAGGGTGAATCTCGGGTTCAAAAGCCCAGGAGTAGAATACCTACTAACTAAATAACATCACGAGATGCTTTCGATAATGGTGGCCAGAATCATCACACTGGGAACACCAAACATGGCTAGATTACTAACTGTAAGATACCCTAGTGTCATAATAACAACTCCAACATATATGTCAAGGCAATAGAGTACCTCAACTCACTGATTAGTGTGCTTAATCTGGCCCAGAAGGACATCAGGAACGGGAGGAAGGGATTTGCAGATGCATCAGACTGTTTAGAAACCTGGGATGACTCGGACAGCATACCGGCTGTAAAAGCTCAAAATGATTTGAGACATCCTGCAAAATGGTGGCATAACCACTCAACATCACAATATCAAGGTTCTGAGGCCAGCTATGAACATATGGAAGTAGTAGGAACTGAACTGAGGCTTGAACTTAACAATCCTAGGCAACTACGGTTTAGTAACACGTCATCCTGAGAGATAGAAGAGAAGCCTAGTTCTTAACCACGTAGAAAAGATAAGATGACTCAAATCAGAAGGTCATGAGGATAAGGAGTAAAAAGAGCCTTACGTTCCCATCCACAATCAATTCCCTTATATAACTAAAGCATTTCTAGACACGACTTCGACCAGCTTTGCTTGGTAATCCTACAGGCAGTCAGGCTCTGATACCAAAGCTGTCAGGACACCGATTCCAAGTCACATCTATCTAGCCGGTAACACCTCATATCACTTTGCGGCCTCACGCACGGTATTCCCACGGGTGTCGCCTTACCATGGCCCGGGACCGTTTGTGCCTTTCGGCTCACGTATAAGATAGTGTCGCTAGCATCCATATGACAGAGAACCCGGGCTGACATGACTAGTCATGAACCTGAAGTGGCACTAACTTACGGGTACAGGCATACATGAATCAACATCGATCATGTCGGTCAGCAGCGTGCGAATCTGGGCTGTAGCACTGGGCTAACAAGACTTCGGTGAACCGGGCTGTAGCAGGCTAGGCAGGACTCCGGATGTCACCGCGTGACATTTCCCCAAAGGGACAGACATAGGAACGAAGTGAATCACATGCCGGCCAGTCAAGTGTTCCGGAGCAGTATTGCTGGCTAGCAGGACTCCGGTGAAGCGGGCTGTAGCGGACTACTATGGCTCATGGAAGCACAAGACTACATTTCCCCATAAGAGAGGCTACCAAGGATAAACAACTAGGTTGTCGGATCCCACACATACCAAGCATTTCAATCATACACACAATATGCTCGATATGTGTAACTACAACATGGCATCACAACAAAACTCTACGACTCAAAGTATTTATTCAATAGGCTCCAAGGAGCGAGATATTACAAACATGGGTCTCATGACCCAACATACAGGGCATACAAGCAACAAGCACATGCGGAAGCTTAACTTGTCTGAGTACAGACAACTAAAAATGAAGAAGGCTGAGGAGCCTGACTATCTACAAGACCCTCCCAAGGGTACAAGATTGTGACTGAGGTAACGAGCTAAACATCAAAGTCCAAGCGGAACTACTAGTGAGACTGAAGTCTCTCTACAAAAACATAAATTAAGCAAACGTGAGTGCAGATGTACCCAGCAAGACTTACATCAGAACTAACTACATATGCATCGGTATCATCAAAGGGGTGGTGGAGTTTAACTACAGCAAGCCAGCTTTGACTCGGTGGCTATCCTAAACTACGACTACAAATAACTCTTTGAGGTGGCGCACACGAGTCCACATATTCACCATATCAATACACCACTATGGATTCACTCCCGTCTCCCTACGAGAATGCCATCCATAGCCTCACGCTTATCTTGCTCATTTTAGAGTATCCACTTTCACTTGTCTATGAGCTATGCAAGGGGTCCAAGTTTCCATATCCGAGGAATCCGGCTATTCAAATAGATAATGATAACCTTGCAGGGGAGTACTTCTTCGCACATGCTCTCGCCACTTACCACCATGTACACGTCGTGTATCTCGGCAACCTTCAAGCGGAAGCCTGGTGAGGGAGTCGGCCACGACCTGACTAACCACAGAAGTCTCTAGTCCAGATTTATCGCCTATTCGGGTTCCATCCGCAAGGAGATCCGGCCGGGGTGTCGCTCACGGCCCCAAACGATGTGAGCAGGGTTCCCAAGCCCACCATGCGGGTGCCACTTGGTACACCGTGCCACTGTGCCTAGTCTGTCCCAAGCCCACCTGTACCGGGTGCCACTTGGTAGACTACTAACACAACCTACAAACACCAGAAACTAGTTGCAACTCCTGGACAGAGATTACGTTGATTAATAAGTCGAGAGCTTGGAGCGCCCGGAGCCCAATGTGTGGTAGTAACTATTCATGGATCACAAACACAGAACTCAGTTCCTGAGGACGGCTGCAATGAGACAACCCACCATGTACTCCTACATGGCCTCTCACCGCTACCTTTACCAAATCGTGTTCACCACTTAGCTCACAACAGTAGGACATGTTCACAACTTTCCAATTCATCCCGGATGAATCAGACCTGACACAACTCTAAGCAATAGCAGGCATGACAAACAAGCATGAATGAGTAGGCACATCAAGGCTCAAACAACTCCTACTCATGCTAGTGGGTTTCATCTATTTACTGTGGCAATGACAGGTCATGCAGAGGAAAGGGGTTCAACTACCGCAGCATGTAACAGTTGAATCGTTGTTGTCCTAATGTAGTAAAAGAGAGCAGGAGCGAGAGGGTGGGATTGTATCGGAATGAACAAGGGGTTTTTGCTATCCTGGCACTTCTGAAGATAGTAGTTCTTCATCGGTGTCATCGAACTCATCGTCGAAACATACGTCTATCGAGGGGGAACAAATACTGGCAACAGAGAGGGAACACAATCAATGCAATGCACAATATGATGCATGATCATGACATGGCAATATGTTGTTATTTGGGCTAATGCAACAGGAAGTCATTTTGGTTGAAGTGGAATTCAAAGCTAGATCAAATTCCAACTCCAAATCTATTATCAAATTTGTCCTAATCATATTTCATCCTAAGCAGTGAGGTTAACTTGCTCAAACATGCATGAAAACAGTACAGATGGATAGATTGGATTTTTCTGATCATTTTTCATACATAATTTATTTAATTTGGAGCTATAGATTAATTTCTATGATTTTTCAAAGTTTGCAACATTTTCTGAAATTTTCAAATCATTTTTGAATTAGAAATTTTCCAGAAAATGCTTACAGCGTCAGCTCTAGGTCATGCTGAGGTCAGCTGGTCAACAGGGCCAGTCCAGGTCAAACCTGACATGCGGGGTCCACACGTCAGTGATACAACTAACTAACTCTGTTAGTTAGTGCTAAGTTAAATACTAACCTAACTTAATTAGGGCATGGGCCCACATGTCTGTGATACAGAGTTTAGTTAGCAAGGTGATTAACCTCTAACTGTGGTAATTAGCACTAACTAAAACCTAAACTAACTCTCGTCAGAGGCCGGCCCCACATGTCATCGACACAGGGGGGCCCAGTCGTGGTCAAAGTGGGTCAAACCCACCGGCGTTCTGCCGCCGGCGAGGCTTGATGCGGCGGCGGGCTTCGAATTTGATCCTCCGTCGACCAAATCGACGGCGGAGAAGCGCTACGTGCAGCTAGGCATGCGCCGCATCCAAAAGTGCTAGTGGCTGGATGCGGGAAGGCCGGAAACAACGCCGACGACGACCTTGGCGGGTGCCAGAGCTCGGGTGAGCTCGGGGGCGTCGCTGTGACGGCCGTGGTGGCTCGTGCGGGGCACCTACGTGCACTACGCAGCGCAGGGAGGAATTTGGGCATGATGGCCGGACCATTAGATGGCCGGAGACACGTCGGCGGCGAGCACAGGCGGCGGTGCGTGCGGGCGAGCTCGAGGCGGCGCGTACGGTGCACGAGTGCGAGAACGGGGAGGGGGAGAAGGGTCAGTGGCTCACTGCGAGTACATGTGAGCGAATGGCAAGCTCGGAGAGGGACTGGTGACGACGGGAGGTCGCCGGTGATCTCGGTCGTCCGCGGTTGAAAATGATGACGGCGAACTCGAAGCAGGGCATCCCCGGCTGCGTGGCTTGACGATGATGAAGCAGGGGACGGGACGGAGCACTAGGACACATCAGCAAGCCGAGAGGAGCACGGTGGCTGCGTCTACGGCGAACGACAGCGTCGGCTGCGCTCGGTGAGGTGGGGATCAGCGAGGGAGAGAGCAGGGGAGAGTGAGAGAGGTCGGGCGGATCGGGATGACACCGGGGCGTTCACCCACGCGTCAAGAGGCTCGGCGGCAAGTAGGAGGTGGCCAGGCGTGTGGCTGCGCGTGCCGGGCACGTGCCCTCGCCTACTGGCTCGAGGAGGAAGGCAACAGGGAGCCCGGGTGGGCTGGGCCAGCGAGCTGGGCCGCCAGGTGAGTAGGCCCAGGTTGGCTTTTCTCTCTCTCTCTCTTTATTCTATTTTTGTTTTTCTATTTTTTTGCAGTTTGTTTGCGATTTAGTTTTTAACACCAAATCAACTTTAAACTTCATGACAATAATTGTGTTAGCTAAGTGGACTTATCCAAAGCCACACAACAATTTTCAGAATTATTGAACATATATTTATTATATAATAGATATATATCCAATTCAAATAGTTATTGAATTAATTTCAAATGCCCAAAGTAAATATTTCTGTGACTCCAAAAATATTGGTTTGAATTTTACCTCTTGCCAATATTTTTATAGAATAACAGGAACATTTCCTTGGACTCATTTGAAAAGATTTTTAATGTTGATTATTTCTGAAGTGACTTCTGAGGGTTTTAACTAACCTCAATTCAACTTTCAGAATTTAGACATGATGCATGGATGCTCTCTTATGCAACTATTGCAAACAATTCTAGGGCTGTGACAGGAATAGGCGATGGAAACGAGGCATGGCGTACCGCATAAAGGAGGAAACGGACCTCCTACGTTCGGAACGGGGTCCTCTTGATCGGGAGGGGTCTAGCGTACTGCAAAACGGAGGAAACGGACCTCCTATGGTCGAAATGGGGGTCTTGTTGATCGGGAGAGGTGTGGTGTACCGCAAAGCGGACGAAACGGACCTCCTACGGTCGAAACGGGGGTCCTGTTGACCGGGAGGGGTGTGGCGTACTGCAAAATGGACGAAACGGACCTCCTACGGTCGAAACAGGGGTCCTGTTCATCCTGAGGGATGTGGCGTAGCGCAAAACGGGACTCCATGGGATACTATTCATCTCCACCGTCGACCTCCTCCAGGCTCCACAGGCTACCATCGACCTCCTCCAGCCTCCACGGGCTCCTGTTCATCCAGCCTCCACCGCGCGCTACTCCACCGGCTACTGTTCAACCACCCCTCCACGGGCACCCCTCCATCGTCTACTGTTCATCCAGCCCTCCACACCACGGGGTCCTATTCAACCACCCCTCCACGGGCACCCCTCCACCGTCTACTGTTCATCCATCTCTCCACACCAGGGGATCCTGTTCATCCAGAGGCAACGCCACCGCTCACTGTTCATCCACCCCCCCACCGCAACGCTCACTGTTCATCCAATCGATCGGCTTCAGTTAGCAGCAGTAGCGAAGGAATCGCTCGATCGGGTTCAGTTAACAGCCATCGATCGATCGCTCGGGTTCAGTAACGCGTAGCCTGCAGTGCAATCGCTCGGGTTCAGTTAGAGCCCAACGCCTCGCTCGGGTTCAGTTAGAGCCAACGCCTCGCACACACGCGCATACGCGTATGAGAGAAACACGCATCGCTCGGCCCCCGACATCCCACCGTAACCGGGAACTCCCCGAAATTTTCCTCCCCCTCGCTTCTACCATGGTTTCTCCATCATGGACGGCCCAAAGAATGTCATGCAGCTGCGTCTCTGGCCCACCCAGGACGAAAAACCCATTTTCTGTCATGATTTTTTGTCATAGAAGTAGAAGCCCACCACATCTATGATGATACCGGGTTTTGTCACAATTATTGTCATAGAAGTGTCATATGTATGACAGAAAAAAATTTCGTTCGGCCCAAAATGTCACGGGTGTGTCTTTTTTTGTAGTGTTTAGTCTTTCACAATTGCTGACACTCACGTGATATTTATGGGTTCCAAGTTTTAATCAGACACAGAGAAAGATAGGGGCTTATAGTTTTGCCTCCCAACGTTTTACCTCAAGGGTAATGTCAACAACAATAGTTCATGAAAACTTACATCCAATTGGATATATATATATCAGGATCTTTCCAACACAATGTTCTTGCCAAAGGATAAAATGTAAAAAAGGAAAGGTGAAGATCACCATGACTCTTGCATAATGGTAGAAGATAAAAGTAAAAGATAGGCCCTTCATAGAGGGAAGCAGAGGTTTTCATGCGCTTTTATGGTTGGATGCACAAAATCTTAATGCAAAAGAATGCCACTTTATATTGCCACTTGTGATATGGACCTTTATTATGCAGTCCGTCGCTTTTATTTCTTCCACATCACACGATCGTATAAAGCTTATTTTCTCCACATTAATAGATCATACATATTTAGAAGGCAATTTTTATTGCATGCACCGATGACAACTTACTTGAAGGATCTTAGTCAATCCATAGGTAGGTATGGTGGACTCTCATGGCAAAACTAGTTTAAGGAATGTTTGGAAGCACAAGTAGTATCTCTACTTGGTGCAAAGAATTTGGCTAGCATGAGGGGGAAAAGCAAGCTCAACATGTTGGATGATCCAAGACAATATACTTTATTTTGAATATAAGAAAACATAACCCATTACATTGTCTTCCTTGTCCGACATCAACCTTTTAGCATGTCATATTTTAATGAGTGCTCACAATTACAAAAGATGTCCAAGATAGTATATTTATATGTGAAATCTCTCTTCCTTCAATATTCTTTCATGAATTGTTCAAGTGACCAATTCTATGTTTGCTAACTTTCAAAAAGTTTACTACCTATACTTATTCTATGTGAAGTCATTACTCCCCATGGTATAAGCATATGAAACATATATAAATTCAGATTTATTATGTTCAATTATTCAACCATTTACTCATAGGATATACGTGAAGCGCGTGAGTAAATGACAAACTACTCCAAAAGATAATAGTGAAGGACACTGAGTAGTCAAATAATTAACTAGCCATGGGAGGATTCTTTTTAATTTAATATTTCAGATACAACGATTTTATTCAAACAGCAAGTAAAATTGAAAATACGCTCCAAGCAAAACACATATCATCTGACGAATAAAAATATAGCTCCGAGTAAGGTATACCGATAGTTTTGAAGACGAAAGAGGGGATGCCTTCCGGAGCATCCCCAAGCTTAGGCGCTTGAGTCTTCCTTGAATATTACCTTGGGCTGCCTTGGGAATTACCAAGCTTAGGGTCTTTCCACTCCTTATTCTCTTTATATCGATATCTCACCCAAAGCTTGAAAACTTCAATCAGACAAAACTTAACGGAACTTCGTGAGATAGGTTAGTATGATAAGGAGTAAACCATTCACCTTGGTACTATGAAAGACAAAGATCGTAATTGTTCTCAAACAATTCCTACTGTACCATATCATTTCTATAATTTATATTGAGGAATATAAGTCATAGAAACTAGAAAACAAGCAAACTATGCAATGAAAACAGAATCTGTCAGAAACAGAACAGTCTGTAATGATCTGAACACTAACCATACTTCTTCTACTCAAAAAAATTATGAAATAAATTGGTGGACGTGAGGAATTTTTATATTAATCTTCTGCAAAAATAATCAGCACCAAAGCACTCTTCTGTAAAAAAATGGCAGCTAATCTCGTGAGCGCAAAGTTTCTGTTTTTTACAGCAAGATCACATTAACTTTCACCCAAGTCTTCCCAAAGGTCTTACTTGGCAATTTATTGAAACAAAAGCTATAAAAAATGATTAATACAGTATCTTAATCATGAGAATACACAAAAATATTAAGGGTAAATATTGGTTTGTCTCCCAACAAGCGCTTTTCTTTAATGCCTTTTAGCGAGGCATGATGATTTCAATGATGCTCACATAAAAGATAATAATTGAAACATAAAGAGAGCATCATGAAGAATATGACTAGAAAATTTAAACCTAACCAACTTCCTATGCCTAGGGATTTTTTGAGTACACAACTTATGGGAACATGAATCAACTAGCATAGGAAGGAAAAACAAGGATAACTTCGGACCTTTAAGCACATGGAGAGGAAACTTGATATTATTACAACTCCTACAAGAATATATTCCTCCATAATAATAATTTTCAGTAGCACCATGAATGAATTCAACAACATAAACATCACATAAATCATTCTTTTCATGATCTACAAGCATAGAAAATTTTCTACTCTCCACATAAGCAAAATTCTTCTCATTCAGAATACCAGGATCACTGGTTCCTAGAGTTGACACTCTTCCAAACCCGCTTTAGATGATAGTATTATTCATACTCCAAAAGATATAAGTGAAGTTCATGTATCATTCTTCAATTAATACAAACTAACCAATGTCCAAGCTCAAAATGTATAAGTGAAGCACACGAAGCATTCTATAAAACCATACTCAAAAGATTTAAGTGAAGCACAAAGAGCAATTCTATAAGATCATACTTAAAAGATATAAGTGAAGCACATGAAGAATTCTTTAAATTAATGAAGGGCTATCTCATAATAGAATGGTTCTAAAGGAATAACAAAAAAACAAAGGACACAAATCATGTGAACGAAACAAAAACCGAGGTATATCGATAATTGTTGAAGAAGAAAGATGCGATGCCAACCGGGGCATCCCCAAGCTTAGATGCTTGAGTATCCTTATAATATTTACTTGGGTTGCCTTGGGAATCCCCAAGCTTGAGCTCTTGCCTCTCTTTATTCTTCTCACATCAGTAACTCCACGTTCTTCGAACACTTCATCCACAAAAAACTTAACAAAAACTTTGTGAGATCCGTTAGTATAATAAAGCAAATCACTACCTTTAGGTACTCCTGAAAAATCATTCCAATCCCATATTAGAACTATATCTACTGTATTCCAACTTCACCATGGTTCATAGCCCCCGATACTACGCATAGATTCATCAAAATAAGCAAACAACACACGAAAAACAGAATCTGTGTAAAACAGGACAGTCTGTAGTAATCTGGAAGTTTAGTAAACTTCTGTGATTCCAATAATTATGAAATAAATTTTAAAATTTGAGAAATGTATACAGAAGTAATGTGCAAAAAGTTTCAGAGCCATTTGACTTTCCAGTAAAAAATGTAAAATCACGCGCTACATCCAAAGTTTCTGTTTTTGTTCTGCACATAGTAAACAAGCAATCTAACCATCCTAAAACCAAAGCTTGGCACATTATTTTTATAATACAATGGATATGTATATAAGGGGATAGTTATTTACAGAGAAACTTCCATGAAAAATTCTACATTGTTTCCGTGAGCATGAACACAAGTGCTCAAGGTCGACCCTCACTTCTTTGATACATAACTTTCCAATCACTTCTCTTTTTGAAAAACATTTTAGGCATGAGAGGCAAGTAATAATATTTTTTTTTGGTATTTTCATTATTTTAATTTTTTTCTATGTTTCACCCACAACTAAACAGAAACAAAAAGGAAAAACAAAATCTACTTAGTGAAGAAAGCAAACAAGCACACACGAGAATATCAACCCCACGCTATTGCTCCCTGGCAACGGCGCCAGAAAAAGAGCTTGATAATCCCCAAGTGCAAGGAATCATCGTAGCAATTTCCAAAGGTGGAAGTGATAAGTATGGAGTGTCGAACCCACAAGGAGCTAAAGGTAAGATCAATATTCTCTCAAACCCTATCTTCCAATGATACGACTCTACGTACACCGAACGTTTGCTTCCAACTAGCAACGAGAAATAAAACTAGGCTGTGGGTATGATATCGGAGAGCTAAAATATAAATTTAGGTGATGTTATCATGAAGTTAGAATATATTTCTAAATATTATAAATAGCGAGTGTGGAATAATGGTGGATTGGTGTGCGGAATTGTCCTAGGCAATCGTTAACAAGACCGGTAATCACTATTGCGATTTCATATGAGGGAGAGGCATAAGCTAACATACTTTCTCTACTTGGATCATATGCACTTATGATTGGAACTCTAGCAAGCATCCGCAACTACGAAAGATCATTAAGGTAAAACCCAACCATAGCATTAAAGCATCAAGTCCTCTTTATTCACATACGCAACAACCCCCTTACTCGGGTTTGTGTTTCAGTCACTCACCAACCCACTATAAGCGAATTATGAACGTATTGCAACACCCTACAGCGAGAACCCCTCATTCTTGCACGACACGGAGGGCACCATAGGACAACATCAAAGTAAAACATACAACTCATACCAATCTAGATCATCAATCAACCCAAAGACAAAAGATATCTACTCAAAACATCATTGGATGGCAACACATCATTGGATCATAATATGTGGCATAAAGCACCGTGTTCAAGTAGGGATCACAGCGGGGTGCGGGAGAGTGAACCACGTAAAAGAGATGAGGGTGATGATGATGATGGTGATGTTGATGAAGACGATCACCACGGCGATGATTCCCCTCCCGATGGCACTCTGGTGCCACCGAGAGAGAGAGCAGGAGAGGTTCTCCCCCTTGTGCTTACTCCTCCATGGCCTCCCCCTAGATGGGGAGAGGTTCTCCCTCTGGTCCTTGGCCTTCATGGTGATGATGGCCCCTCCGGGATCCTCCTCCATGCCCTCCGATGATGACGGCCCCCTCCGGCAGGGTGCCAAAGAGGGCCTAGATTGGTTTTCGGTGGCTACGGAGGCTTCTGACGCCGGAACTCCCGATCTAGGTTAATTTTTTGAGGTTTCTATATTTATAGGAATTTTTGGCGTCGGCCTCACTGAGGGAGTCCTGGATTAGGGGGTGTTCGGATAGCCGGACTATACCTTCAGCCGGACTCCAGGACTATGAAGATACAAGATTGAAGACTTCATCCCGTGTCCGGAAGGGACTTTCCTTGGCGTGGAAAGCAAGCTTGGCGATACGGATATTCAGATCTCCTACCATTGTAACCGACTCTATGTAACCCTAACCCTATCTGGTGTCTATATAAACCGGAGGGTTTTAGTCCGTAGGACAACATACACATCAACAATCATACCATAGGCTAGCTTCTAGGGTTTAGCCTCTCTGATCTCGTGGTAGATCTACTCTTGTACTACCCATATCATCAATATTAATCAAGCAGG
Source organism: Triticum urartu (assembly GCF_003073215.2). Classification (NCBI taxonomy): domain Eukaryota; kingdom Viridiplantae; phylum Streptophyta; class Magnoliopsida; order Poales; family Poaceae; genus Triticum; species Triticum urartu. Next base: position 151,262,590 of record NC_053026.1, on the reverse strand, counting down.
ACGTAGGGTTTTACCTCCATCGAGAGGGCCCGAACCTGGGTAAAACTTCGTGTCCCTTGCCTCCTGTTACCATTCGGCCTAGACGCACATTTCAGGACCCCCTACCCGAGATCCGCCGGTTTTGACACCGACATTGGTGCTTTCATTGAGAGTTCCTCTGTGTCGTCGCCGTCAGGCTCGATGGCTCGTATGATCATCAACGGCGACGCAGTCTAGGGTGAGACCTTCCTCCCCGGACAGATCTTCGTCTTTGGCGGCTTCGCACTGCGGGCCAATTCACTTGGCCATCTGGAGCAGATCGAAAGCTACGCCCCTGGCCGTCAGGTCAGATTCGGAAGTTTAAACTACACGGCTGACATCCGCGGGGACTTGATCTTCGACGGATTCGAGCCACTGCCGAGCGCGCCGCACTGTCCCGACGAGCATGATCTAGCTCTGCCGCCAAACAGTGCCCTGGAGGCTGCACCTGCATCGGCTCCGATCCTTAATTCGGAGCCAACTGCGCCGATCGAGGATGGGCGGTTGGACGCCGCCTTGGGGGCTGTGATCCCAACGGCGATTGAGCCGAACACCAGCCCCGTACTCTGCGAGACTCATGACTCCAAGGAGCCGGACTCCTTTCCGGACTCCGAACCCTCCACGCCCCGGCCAATTGAATCCGATTGGGCGCCGATCATGGAGTTTACTGCCGCGGACATCTTTCAGCACTCACCTTTTGGCGATGTTCCGAAGTCACTGAAGTCTCTCTCTTTATCAGGAGAGCCCTGGCCGGACTACGGCCAGCAAGGTTGGGATTCGGATGATGAAGAAATTCAATGCCCACCCACCACCCACTTTGTAGCAACTGTCGACGACTTAACCGACATGCTCGACTTCGACTCCGAAGACATCGATGGTATGGACGCCGATGAAGGAGATGATGAAGAACCAGCACCTACTAGGCCCTGGAAAGCCACCTCATCGTATGACATATACATGGTGGACACCCCAAAAGAGGGAGATGGCGATGCAACAGCGGAGGACGACCCCTCCAAGAAACAGCCTAAGCGCCGACGTCAGCGGCGCCGCTCAAAATCCCGCCAAAACAAACACGGTGATTCCAGCACAGGAGATAATAATACTCCAGAAAGTGCCGAAGAAAACCCCCTCCAGCAAGATTTATCATAGGAGGATGGAGAAACCTGCCCTCATGAGAGAGCGGCAGACAGAGAGGTCGAGGACGATAATTATATGCCTCCCTCCGAAGACGAGGCAAGCCTCGACGACGACGAATTCGTCGTGCCAGAGGATCCCGTCGAGCAAGAGCGTTTTCAATGCAGGCTTATGGCCACGGCAAGAAGCCTCAAGAAAAAACAGCAACAACTTAGAGCTGATCAAGATTTGCTAGTCGACAGATGGACTGAAGTCCTTGCGGCCGAAGAGCATAAACTCGAATGCCCCTCCAAGAGTTACCCAAAGCGCAGGTTGCTACCCCGATTAGAGGAGGAAGCACTTGATGCGGCCGAACGGCCACCTCGTGGCCGCGACAAAGAGGCCTCGCGGCCCTCCACTCAAGCCGCACCCCGTACCAAGGCACGGGAATATGCGCCGGACTTACGAGACATGTTGGAGGACAAGGCAAGGCAAACACGATCGATCTATGGATCGCGTGGGCACCCCACGGCTCGAGACGGTAACCGTCACGCCGGCCACACATTCGGCAGGGACGAACACAGTAGACAAAGCTCATTGGAGCTACGTCATGATATCGCCCAGTACAGAGGCACCGCACACCCACTGTGCTTTACAGACGAAATAATGGATCATCAAATACCCGAGGGTTTCAAACCCGTAAACATCGAATCATATGATGGCACAACAGACCCTGCGGTATGGATCGAGGATTATCTCCTTCATATCCACATGGCCCGCGGCGACGATTTTCACGCCATCAAATACCTCCCACTCAAGCTTAAAGGACCAGCTCGGCATTGGCTTAACAACTTGCCAACATGATCAATCAGTTGTTGGGAGGACCTGGAAGCCGCATTCCTCGACAATTTCCAGGGCACTTATGTGCGACCCCCAGACGCCGATGACCTAAGTCACGTAATTCGGCAGCCAGATGAATCGGCCAGGCAATTCTGGACACGGTTCCTAACAAAGAAAAATCAAATAGTCGACTGTCCGGACGCTGAGGCCCTAGCAGCCTTCAAGCACAATATCCGTGACGAGTGGCTGGCCCGGCACCTTGGACAGGAAAAGCCGAAATCTATGGCAGCACTCACGACACTCATGACCCGCTTTTGCGCGGGAGAAGACAGCTGGCTTGCTCATAGCAACAATATAACCAAGAACCCTGGTAATTCGGACACTAGGGACAGTAGTGGCAGGTCGCGTCGCAATAAGAAGAAGCGCCGCATTAACGGCGACAATGTAGATGATACGACAGTTAATGCCGGATTTAGAGGCTCTAAATCCGGTCAGCGGAAAAAGCCATTCAAAAGGAATCCTAGGGGCCCGTCCAGTTTGGACCGAATACTCGACCGCTTATGCCAGATACATGGCACCCCCGAAAAGCTGGCCAATCACACGAACAGGGATTGTTGGGTGTTCAAGCAGGCAGGCAAGTTAAACACCGCAAATGAAGACAATGGGCTGCATAGCGATGATGACGAGGAGCCCCGGCCGCCGAACAACAGTGGACAGAAGGGTTTTCCCCCACAAGTGCGGACGGTGAACATGATATACGCAACCCACATCCCCAAGAGGGAGCGGAAGCGCGCGTTAAGGGACGTATACGCGATAGAGCCAGTCGCCCCAAAGTTCAACCCATGGTCCTCCTGCTCGATCACCTTAGATCGAAGGGACCACCCCACTAGCACCCATCACGGCGGCTTCGCCGCATTGGTTCTAGACCCAATTATTGACGGATTTCATCTCACTAGAGTCCTTATGGATGGCGGCAACAGCCTGAACCTGCTTTACCAGGATACAGTGCGGAAAATGGGCATAGATCCCTCGAGGATTAAGCCCACCAAAACGACCTTTAAAGGCGTAATACCAGGTGTAGAGGCCAACTGTACAGGCTCAGTCACACTTGAAGTGGTCTTCGGATCTCCGGATAATTTCCGAAGCGAGGAGTTAATCTTCGACATAGTCCCGTTTCGCAGTGGTTATCACGCACTGCTCGGGCGAACCGCATTCGCTAAGTTCAATGCGGTACCGCATTACGCATACCTTAAGCTCAAGATGCCAGGCCCTCGAGGAGTAATTACGGTCAATGAAACACCAAACGGTCCCTCCGAACGGAGGAGCACACGGCGGCCCTTGCAGCGGAAGTACAAAGCAGCCTCTCTAGGCATTTCTCCAGTCCGTCCACTAAACGACCGGACACCGTCAAGCGCTCCCGGAGTAACCTACAACAAGACCGCCTGGCACGATCCGAGCAGGCGTAGCAATGTGGCCCCAACCCCAACCCAAGCAAAAAGGCGACGTTAGTTCTTCACGTACATAACTACGCTATAGAGATACCATGGGCACAGGGGGAGGGACACCATCGCGACACGCCCAAAACACGGCTTAAACCGTACCAGGGGCTGCCGATTTTTTTTAAAAAAATTCTTTTACTTTCAGGACCCCATTCTTCGGACGGCCTGTTCGGCAGTTCAATTGGCGCACAAACGATGCAAGAACCAGGGAAGCAGACAAGGCACGCCGCAATACGGAACTCCCAGGTGGTCTCTATCACGAGTAGTATACCTGTTTCGCATATTATTCCGCAGCTTGCCCCTGGAGTGGACATGTTATATAGTCCAACCTTTTGCTTATCGCATTATTTGTATCGTTCTGCTTTGATCGCAGCCCTTTTTAATAAACAATGCATAGCTTTTGTCTATTTTTGCATTACTCTTTTTTATATTTATATATGTTCCTTAACGACATGTTGCACCCGTACACTTTGGTATGGCCAAAATACGCCAGGGGCTTCAGTACCCCTCAACATGGTGTGAGAAGTCCGAACACTTTAACAAGTGCGGCACCCCGAACTTATAGCATTATATGCATCGGCTCCGAATCTTGTCTTGGGTCAATAGTTGGGTTTGCCCGGCTCCTATGTTTTGGTGCCTTACGTTCCGCTATATCGGCTAAGGTAGCACTAGGAGAACCACTGTGATTGTGCCCCGGTTGAGCTGGGTCGAGCACCTAAGTGGAGAAAGCTAAAACTGACCTTCATGATGAGGCGAGAGCTGGTCGCTGTTCGAGAGGTCTTTTCGAGTCTGTAAAGACTTATGCCGCTTAGCGCGAGGAGCTGGCTCTGTCCGGCCAAGGCGTGGAGAGCGCCCCGAACTCGGTCTTCCGAATACCAAGGGCTTCGCCGAAATTTAAAATTATAGAATTCTATGGCTAAGTGAGAGTGTTCACGCATTATAGTCCGATTGCCTTGTTCGTTGGGCTGAGCGCCTCCCTCGAAGGACCCAAACATGGGAAAAAGAGCCCTCAGGTTTATCCCCGAACACCCCAGCACTAGCGGCACGGGGGCAGAAGCCGATGACTCGCCATCTCTCAGAATTGATAAACAGCCACACAGAAGGTAATATTTTAAATTCAAACAACATTGCTTAAGCGCATATGAACAAGTTTTCAGCACACAGGACAAAACAAGCGTGTTTTATTCAAAAATTACATCCATAGAACATTCATCCGCCACAAGGCGGGCACCCTTCAGAACATCCTTATAATAATTCTCGGGCTTGCGATGCTCTTTCCCCGGCGGTGGCCTGTCCTTCACAAGCTTCTCAGCATCCAGCTTGCCCGCACGGGCAAGAGCCCTACGGGCACCTTCAATGCAGACGGAGCGCTTGATGACCTCGAGCCTTGGATAGGCCTCCACCAGCCGCCGCACCAGCCCGAAGTAGCTCCCAGGCAGAGCCTCTCCAGGCCACAGCCGAACTATGAGGCCCCTCATGGCCTGTTCGGCCGCCTTGTGGAGCTCGACCAGTTGCTTCAGCTGGTCACTCATGGGTACGGGGTGTCCGGCCTCAGCATACTGAGACCAGAACACCTTCTCTGTCGAGCTGCCCTCCTCGGCTCAATAGAATGCGGCAGCATCAGACACACTCCGGGGAAGATCTGCGAATGCGCCTGGAGAACTCCGGATTCGGGTAAGTAACAAGTAACCCGCGCTTATCTGTTTGCTTTTCATAAAGAATGCCTTACCCGCCGCTATCTTCTTCACCTCATCCAACTCCTGGAGGGTCTTCTGGGATTCGGCCTTGGCAGACTTGGCACTTTCAATAGCCGCCGCGAGCTCGGACGCTCGCGTCCTTGAGTCACGGTCCAAACTCTCATGTTTTTCCATGAGAGCCTGGAGCTCTTGCCGCACCTTCCCAACCTCGGCCTCATACTTTTCTCGCTCAGTGTGCTCCGCGGCTGATCTCTTCTCGGCCTCGAGAAGTGCTTGCTTCAGGGTCGCCACCTCAGACGTGGCCCCTACAATAGCCACGATAATCCTGTCATTTTTTGCAATTGCACCTTTATATATATATAATTTAACAAGGTATTTCTTACCTTCATTATCCTCGAGCTGCTTCTTGGCATGTCCGAGCTCCTTCTCGGGCCGCTCGAGGTTCTGCTTTAGCACGTCCACTTCCGCAGTCAGTGCGGCGGACGCCGGCAGGGAAGCCTGCACACGGATATTGACTCTTTTTAGACTCCTGCGATTTTTATTTGATCCTCTATTCGGCTTTTCTTTCTGAATGCCAAACAATGCATCAGGGGCTACTGTCTATGCGGTAATATAATCTACGCATTCTTTACTTACCTCAAAGCCTGTTAAAAGGCTTGTAAAAGCTTCAGTCAGTCCGCTCTTGGCGGACAGAACCTTCTGGACCACCGCACTCATAATAGTGCGGTGCCCCTCGTCGATGGAGGCGCCTTGGAGCGCCTCCAACAGATTGTCCGGCGCCTCCGGTTGGACGGAGGTCAACGGCACGACGGGCTTGCTCCTCTTGGAAGGAGGTTGCCCGTCGGACTCTGCAACCTTTGAAGGTTCCGGAGCGGTGTTCGGCCTAGGGCCGGACTTGGAGCCCTGGGGGGTTTCGTCCCCTTTACTCCTGGAGTCTGGGAGGTCGCCTTGCGGCGCCTCCAGGACCACCTCCTCCCGGATTGGAACCTGTTGGGACAACACTTCGGTGTCGTCCGTAGGGCGGGGGGAGGAAGCCGTCGGCAGTGACTTCACGTCCGACGAGTCCAGTGAGCCACTCGACGACGCGTCGAGCCGGTCTTTGGGTGGGCTGCATAAACATATTCGACATAAGGGAAAGCTATGCAATAAACGAATACTATGAAATCACTCCGGTATCCGGATACTTACGATTTCGCCAGGGGCTTGGCCCTGGGCGGCCACTCCTCTTCACCGTCGTCAGCGTTGGTGGAGTAGTCCGGAGGAGGGGTTCTCCCTTTCTTGGACCCTTCGGCCTCCCCAGTTGGGGCGGCCTTCTTTTTCTTCCCTTCCCCCGCTGGAGGGGGAGGGGTCTCTTCTTCCTCCTCCTCATCTTCGTGGGAGGAGTGCGTCTTGGATTTGTCAAATGATGAATCCGACACCTCCGGGCGTCGGGCACTCTTTCGAGTCCCCGTGGCCTTCTTCTTGGCCTTCTTCTCCGGCACCACATAGGGTGCCGGAACCAGCAGCTTCGCCAATTGAGCGTCCGTTGGGCCTTCGCCCAAAGGAGCCGGATAGTTGATCTGTCCGGATGTCACCTGCCAATCCTGTCAAAGGAAAGGGAGCTTAGATCCCGCATGGAGTCAAACTATGAAACACTGATACCCTGTAAAAGGAAAAAAATAGCTTACCGCAAGAGCGTGACGCTGTGCACTGAATCCGCGATCCTCAGTAGCGGATGCCGGAGCCACGGCGCCCTTGAAAAGCACCTTCCAGGCATCTTCGTACGTCGTGTCGAAGAGCCTACTCAAAGTTTGGTGCCGCGCCGGGTCGAACTCCCACAGGTTGAAAGCCCGTTGTTGGCATGGGAGGATCAAGCGGATGAGGATAACCTGGACTATGTTGACAAGTTTGAGCTTCTTGTCCACCAGGGTTTTGATGCATGTTTGGAGTCCGTTCAGCTCTCCTTTTTTACCCCATGACAGGCCCGTCTCTTTCCAGGACGTGAGCCGCGTTGGGGGTCCGGACCGGAACTCAGGGGGAGCGACCCATTCGGCGTCGCGCGGCTCAGTGATGTAAAACCACCCCGATTGCCACCCCTTCAGGGTCTCCACAAAGGAGCCCTCGAGCCATAGGACGTTGGCCATCTTGCCCACCATGGCGCCTCCGCACTCCGCCTGGTTGCCGCGCACCACCTTCGGCTTGACGTTGAAGGTCTTCAGCCATAGGCCGAAATGGGGGCGGATGCGGAGGAAAGCCTCGCACACGACGATAAACGCCGAGATGTTGAGGACAAAATTCGGGGCCAGATCGTGGAAATCCATGCCGTAGTAGAACATGAGCCCCCGGACAAATGGATGGAGAGGGAAACCCAGTCCGCGGAGGAAATGGGGAAGGAACACCACCCTCTCATGGGGCCTAGGGGTGGGGATGAGCTGCCCCTTTTCGGGAAGCCGGTGCGCAATGTCGTTAGACAAGTATCCAGCCTTCCTTAGTCTTTTGATATGCCCCTCCATGACGGAGGTGGCCATCCACTTGCCTCCCGCTCCGGACATGGCTGGAGAAGGTTGAGGTGGGGAGTGCGGACTTGGGCGCTGGAGCTCGAGTGCGCGAGAATGGATAAGCAAAGGAGGAAGAAGGCATAGGTAAAAAGGTGGATCCTTATCCCCTTATATGGGTGAACGCAACTACATGTCCCCACCAGCCTGGTAAAACTCGCTTATCTCCCGAGCGCCATAATCAAAGGCGCGGTTGGGTTACCCACGCCCGTATTGATGAGAATCATGGAATAAGGGGACACGATCTCTGCTTTAACAAGACGTGCCAAGGAAACCGCCTCGCATAACGCGCTGAGATGGGACAGTAAAACGGTTCGAATAAAAGCTTGCCCGTGGTGTGATGTCACACTACAGAGTGCGTCAGCAGATTAGATTTGTGTAAATATTATTATCTCTATGGCAATATGTGGAAACTTATTTTGCAGAGCCGGACACTATCTTTGTGTTCAAAATCTTCTATGAAGTACTTGGAGGAGGAACCCGCCTTGCAATGCCGAAGACAATCCGCGCGTCGGAATCATCGTCATTGAACCCTGGTTCAGGGGCTACTGAGGGAGTCCTGGATTAGGGGGTGTTCGGATAGCCGGACTATACCTTCAGCCGGACTCCAGGACTATGAAGATACAAGATTGAAGACTTCGTCCCGTGTCCGGAAGGGACTTTCCTTGGCGTGGAAGGCAAGCTTGGTGATACGGATATTCAGATCTCCTACCATTGTAACCGACTCTATGTAACCCTAACCCTATCCGGTGTCTATATAAACCGGAGGGTTTTAGTCCGTAGGACAACATACACATCAACAATCATACCATAGGCTAGCTTCTAGGGTTTAGCCTCTCTGATCTCGTGGTAGATCTGATGAAGACATGTACCTAGGGTAGGGACACGGACCTGACCAAAGAGTCCTACCCTAGGACACCCCTAGGAGAAGTCACCTTTCAATCGACTTGAAGGTATCCCACTCGAAGGGTTCAAGACACTCGACCAAGAAGCTATCACTCGACCATGAAGCCAACCACTCGACTGCCAGGAGACCTAAAGTCACTCCGCAGGCAAACGGTCGGCTGTTAAGTAGTCTTTATGATCATTATAGCACTTTATTAGGGACGTTACTAGAAACGCCCAACCTTAAATGTACCTTAAACCCTGCATTACTGAGGGCAGGAGGGGTCCGGCGAACTCTATATAAGCCACCCCCCTCCTCAGTATGAAGGGTTCGCACCCCTGTATCCATACACGCATAATCCAGTCGACCACCTCCGGGCTCCGAGACATAGGGCTATTACTTCCTCTGAGAAGGGCCTGAACTCGTAAACCTGGCGTGTAACAACTTCCCAATAGCTAAGAACTAGCCTCTCCATATTCACCCCCCTACATCACTGTCAGAGTTAGAACCACGACAGTTGGCGCCCACCGTGGGGCAGGAATCTTAGCGCTTAGTTGGAGAAGTTGCGATCTTTTCCGCTCCTGTTGATCATGTTTTTTTGTGGAGTTTTTGTGGAGGACCGCGAGATCCGTCTCGGCACGCTCACCTTCATCGTCGATGACTCCGCCTGGCTTCAGGAGGCACCACTTGACATCGACGCGCTCCCCGTCCGCGGTGCGACGCACTTCCGCGCATGCATTCGTGGCGTCCTCCTACGGCAGCCATCTACCCAGTATCGGTCGGCCCCTGCGTCGTCTCCCCGCCCTGTCTCCCACCAGCGCAAGCGCTCCGGTCGGTCAAGACTTCAGCGGTGGGTGAGGCATGCCATGGCCCGCTAGTCGGCAGCCCCACAAGTCGCGGCAATTGAGCCCGTCGAATCCCTCTACGGCCTGTTCGACTGGCTCCGTGGAGACCGCATCCGAGTGCGACAGTAGCGACCCAGCGGCTGAGGTTCTGGCGGTCGATGGAACACACAGTCCCCCCGGTTTCCCTCGCGCTGATGGAGGCGCGGGTGGGGGCGATCCGTCGCATCCCCACGATGAGTATCTCCCCGAACCTCTCACGTCATTACAGTGAGAGGAGCTTCACCGCCGGAACATGGACGTGCTCCTCACTCCTATCGTCGGAGAGACCCCCGAGGCCCGGGCCTTGGAGGACGCGCGTTTGGCCAACTTGGCCGAGCGCACTCGACTGGAGAATCTCCAGCGAGCACTCGACGAGCAAGCGCGTCAGCGGGCTCCCGAGTCTAGTCGACGTCAGCTCTTCCCGCCGACGCAGGTATATCGAACCCCAGTTCAGAATTTGGCCGCCGCGGCCCGTATAGCAGAATCGATTCAGCCCTCCCAGTCGGAGGCGGGCAGGGGCTTGTTACAGATCAGAGCATTGCTCCGGGCGGCGGGAAACCAGAATTCCGCTGTCTGTCGGTCGCGGAATAGGATCCACAGTCGATCTGTCGCAACAGATACAGTCGAGTCGGCTCACAACCCGAGATCGCCCCCGAGGCGTGAGGGACGTGGTGACCGGCGTGACCAGTACAGGAGGAATGAGCAGTATGATCACTGATTCGACCGTGATGATCGACGTCGAGTGCCAACCCCTCCCCCAAGGAATGGGTCATATGCGCCTCGACGGAAAGATGACAGACGCCCTCATAGTGTTGGGCAGAGGATTCGAGTCGACCCCAGAGACCCCGGCTTTGATGCGAGATCCATCCTCGTTCAAGGTTTGGTTGACAGGAACAGAGCTCATCGAGGAGACCACAACAGAGATGCGCCTGCCAGCAGCGGAGTACGTGCTTCAGGGCCAGAGTGTTTCAGTCGAGCCATCAGAGCCGCAATGATTCCTCCCAATTTCAGGCTGGCAACTGGAATCAGCAAGTTCACCGGTGAATCTAAGCCTGACACCTGGCTCGAAGATTACCGAGTGGCTGTACAGATTGGCGGTGGCGATGATGAGGTGGCCATGAAGCATTTGCCTCTCATGTTAGAGGGCTCGGCCAGAGCGTGGCTAAATCAGTTAGCACCCAGCAGCATTTATACTTGGGAGGACCTCTCCCGAGTGTTTATCACGACCTTTGAAGGAACATGCAAGCGACCTGCAGGCCTTACAGAGTTGCGGTCTTGCGTGCAGATGCCGAATGAAACTCTGAGGGAATACATCCAGAGGTGGATCACGCTGCATCACTCGGTTGAGAATGTGCCAGACCATCAAGCGGTTTGTTCCTTCAAGGAAGGTGTTAAATACATAGAGTTGAATCTGAAGTTCGGTCGAACTGGAGAGATGTCTCTGAATCGGATGATGGAGATTGCCACCAAGTGCGCTAACGGAGAAGATGAAGATCGACTCCGGAGTGGCAAGCAGAAAGCAGTCACCTAGGAAACCGGAGGCAATTCCAGTCGGAATCAGAAGCGGAAGGCCGAGCCAGCCGCCCCTGGGGAGGCCCTGGCCGCAACCCAGGGAAATTTCAAGGGAAAACCCAAAGGCCCCTGGAAGCCCAAGAAAGTCAAGGATCAAGACGGAAATGATGTTTTGGATCTGCCATGTCACATCCACACCAAGAAGGATGAAGAGGGTAATTTTATTTACCCAAAGCATACCACTCGACAGTGCCGGCTCCTAATCCAGCAGTTCCAAGGAAAGCAGTCCAAGGATAAGGAAAAAGAGTCGGACAGAGTCGAGGACAAGGAAGACAGTGATGATGGATACCCCCAAGTCAATTCCACCCTGATGATTTTTGCCGATGTCGAAAGCAAAAGTCGACTGAAAGTCATTAACCGAGAGGTGAACATGGTTGCCCCGGCAACGCCCAGTTACCTGAAGTGGTCTCAAACTGCCATCACATTCGACCAATCTGATCACCCGACGCACATTGCCACCCCTGGGAGGCAAGCTTTGGTGGTCGACCCAATTGTTGAAGGCACTCGACTGACTAAAGTCCTGATGGATGGTGGCACTGGCTTGAACATACTGTATGCTGAAACAATGAAAGGAATGGGCATTCCGATGTCCAGGCTCAGCACCAATAACATGAGTTTCCACGGAGTCATTCCTGGGAAGAAAGCCCAATCACTCGGCCAGATCGCTCTTGATGTGGTTTTCGGTGATTCAAAGAATTACCGCAAGGAAAAGTTGACATTCGAGGTTGTGGACTTCCAAAGTGCTTATCACGCCATTTTGGGCAGGCCAGCTTACGCGCGCTTCATGGCCCGGCCATGTTACATGTCTCTCAAACTGAAGATGCCTGGGCCCAAAGGTGTGATCACTGTTACAGGCAATCGGAAGAAGGCGGAAGAGTGCTTTCAGAAGGGCTCAAAGATTGCAGATGCTCAGATGGCAGTGGTCGAGCTGCAAGAGTACCAAAAGACTACCGATCGAAGCGAGTTGCTACGAGCCAAGAAGCCTGCTTCAGAATCAGCTTTTCAGTCGTCCGGTGAAACAAAGACAGTCCACATTCACCCGACCGACCCCGATGCTGCCCCGACTCACATCTCAACGACGCTTGACTCCAAATAGGAAGAAGTGCTCATCCAGCTCCTCCGTGAGAACTGGGACATCTTCGCATGGAAACCCTCTGACATGCCTGGAGTTCCCAGAGGGCTGTCTGAGCACCGTCTATGAGTCGACCCGAAGTTCAAGCCTGTGAAAGAACATCTTCGATGGTCCGCCGTCCAGAAGAGGAAAGCCATTGGCGAGGAGGTGGCTCGGCTCTTAGCAGCGGAGTTCATCCGAGAGATTTACCACTCTGAGTGGCTCGCCAATGTCGTCATGGTCCCCAAGAAGGACAAGTCACTTCGCATGTGCATTGATTTCAAACATATCAATCGGGCCTGCCCGAAAGATCATTTTCCTCTCCCTCGCATCGACCAAATAGTCGACTCGACTGCGGGGTGCGAGAGATTGTCTTTTCTAGATGCTTATTCCGGGTACCATCAGATCCGTCTGTATGGACCCGACGAAATCAAAACAACTTTCATCACCCCATTCGGATGCTTCTATTATGTCACCATGCCGTTCGTCCTCAAGAACGCCGGAGCCACGTTCATGAGAATGATTCAGAAGTGTTTACTCACTCAAATCAGTCGGAATGTGGAGGCATACATGGATGATATTGTGGTCAAGTCACGCAAAGGTTCTGACCTGCGAGCTGACCTTGCCGAAACCTTTGCCAACCTCAGGAGGTATGATATCAAGCTCAATCCATCAAAGTGCACATTCGGAGTTCCAGGTGGAAAGTTACTCGGTTTTCTCGTTTCCGAACGGGGGATCGACGCCAATCCTGAAAAAGTTGGCACCATACTCCGGATGAAGCGTCCCGTTCGTGTGCACGATGTCCAAAAGCTTACAGGCTGCTTGGCTGCCCTAAGTCGATTCATTTCTCGCCTCGGTGAAAAGGCGTTGCCCCTTTACCGACTGAAGAAGAAGTCTGACAAGTTCGAGTGGACTCCGGAAGCTGATGCAGCATTTGCAGAGCTCAAAGCTCTGCTCTCCACCCAGCCGGTGCTTGCTGCCCCAATCAGCAAAGAGCCTCTGCTGCTTTACATTGCAGCCACAGGGCAAGTTGTTAGCACAGTACTTACGGTCGAGCGGGAAGAAGAAGGAAAGGCCTTCAGAGTTCAGCGCCCAGTCTATTATGTGTCTGAAGTTTTGACACCTTCAAAACAAAGATACCCTCACTACCAGAAGCTTGTATATGGTATTTATATGACCACCAAGAAGGTTGCACATTACTTCTCTGACCACTCCATTACAGTCGTCAGCGACGCCCCACTGTCAGAGATTCTGCATAACAGAGATGCAACTGGTCGAGTGGCCAAGTGGGCGATTGAACTCCTTCCCTTAGATATCAAGTTTGAAGCAAAGAAGGCTATCAAGTCCCAAGCAATCGCAGATTTCATCACCGAGTGGATTGAACAGCAACTTCCGACTCAAGTTCACTCAGAGCACTGGACCATGTTCTTCGATGGATCTAAGATGCTGAATGGTTCCGGTGCTGGGGTAGTTCTAGTCTCCCCCCGAGGAGATAAGCTCAGATATGTTCTCCAGATTCACTTCGATTCCTCCAACAATGAAGCAGAGTATGAAGCACTTTTGTACGGGTTGCGCATGGCCATTTCACTCGGCGTCCGTCGCCTCATGGTCTATGGCGACTCAGATTTGGTGGTTAATCAGGTGATGAAGGAGTGGGACGTCAGAAGTCCAGCTATGACTGGTTATTGCAATGCAGTGAGAAAGCTAGAAAAGAAATTCGAGGGGTTAGAGCTTCATCACATCCCCCGACTGAAAAATCAAGCAGCTGATGATTTGGCAAAAATAGGCTCCAAGAGAGAAGCCATTCCCAGCAATGTGTTTCTGGAGCACATCCGCTCGCCGTCAGTCTAGGAGGATCCTTTCACAGAAGAAGCCCCACAACCGAAAAGTGCCACAGATCCGACTGAAGTCGAAGTTCCTGCTGTGGTCGACCTAATCATGGAAGTCTTGGCAATCACTCCCGACTGGACGATACCGTACATCGCGTATATCCTAAGGAAAGAGCTCCCAGAAGACGAGGAAGAGGCTCGACAGATCGTCCGCCGATCCAAGGCCTTCACAGTCATAAAGGGGCAGTTGTATAGAGAAAGAGCGACTGGAATCGGTCAGAAGTGCATAACACTAGAAGAAGGTCGGATAATCCTTGATGATATCCACTCGGGGACCTGTGGCCACCATGCGTCCTCTCGGACCATTGTGGCTAAAGCATACCGAGCGGGATTTTACTGGCCTAGAGCAAATGAGATGGCAAAAGAGATAGTCGACAAATGTGGAGGCTGCCAGTTCTACTCCAACATGTGACACAAGCCTGCATCAGCCCTGAAGACCATTCCAGTCGTCTGGCCCTTCGCTGTCTGGGGACTGGACATGGTTGGTCCACTGAGAACAGGCAGGAGCGGATTCATGCATGTGCTTGTGGCAGTCAACAAGTTCACCAAATGGATTGAAGCCAAGCCTATCAAGAACCTCGATGCTGGCACTGCTATCAGTTTCGTCAGAGGACTAACATTCAAATATGGAGTCCCTCATAGCATCATCACTGACAATGGGTCAAACTTTGATTCGGACCAGTTCAGAGCTTTTTGCGCCTCTCAAGGCACACGAGTCGACTACACGTCGGTCGCGCATCCTCAGTCAAATGGACAAGCTGAAAGAGCAAATGGTTTGATTCTCAAAGGACTGAAGCCTCGGCTGATGCGTGATCTCAAGCACGCGGCAGGTGCTTGGGTCGACGAGCTTCCGTCAGTTCTGTGGGGATTGAGGACCACCCCTAACCGGTCGACTAGAAGAACTCCATTCTTTTTGGTTTATGGAGCCGAAGCGGTTCTGCCAAGTGATCTTCTTCACAACGCACCCCGAGTCGAGCTTTATACCGAAGATGAAGCAGAACAGGCCCGGCAAGAAGCAGTCGACCTCCTAGAAGAAGAGAGGGAGATGGCCATGATCAGATCGACCATTTATCAGCAAGACTTGCGTCGATTCCACGCCCGGAATGTGAAGAGTCGAGCCTTCCAAGAAGGAGATTTGGTCCTCCGAGTGGATCAACAGAAACCACACAAGCTTGCTCCTACTTGGGAAGGCCCCTTCATCATCACCAGAGTCCTCCACAATGGAGCGTATCACCTCTACAATGTTGATCGCCAGATCGACGAGCCTCGAGCTTGGAATGCGGAACTACTCCGCCCCTTTTACACTTGAGCTCTCCCTTGGACGATATGTAATAAGAAAAATTCCTGCAGTTCGTTTTTATCAAAGGCAAGAGTGTTCCATCAATTGTTGTCACTTTTGTTTACATACGGAATCCCCCAGTGGGTGACTTAGCTGCGAATCCGTTTCGCCTAAGTTTGAAAAAATCCTACCGAGTGGAGAGCGATCCTCCCACTCGGGGGCTTAGCTGCAGTCCAGCACTTGCCTAAGTTCTCTCACTTAGAGACTTAGCTGCGGTCCGGCACTCGCCTAAGACCCCCAGTGGGTGACTTAGCTGCGAATCCGTTTCGCCTAAGTTTGAAAAAATCCTACCGAGTGGAGAGCAATCCTCCCACTCGAGGGCTTAGCTGCAGTCCAGCACTTGCCTAAGTTCTCTCACTTAGAGACTTAGCTGCGGTCCGGCACTCGCCTAAGTTTGAAAAAATCCTACCGAGTGGAGAGCGATCCTCCCACTCGGGGGCTTAGCTGCAGTCCAGCACTCGCCTAAGTTCTCTCACTTAGAGACTTAGCTGTGGTCCGGCACTCGCCTAAGTTTGAAAAAAATCCTACCGAGTGGAGAGCGATCCTCCCACTCGGGGGCTTAGCTGTAGTCCAGCACTCACCTAAGTTCTCTCACCTAGAGACTTAGCTGCAGTCCGGCACTCGCCTAAGTTTGAAAAAATCCTACCGACTGGAGAGCAAACCTCCCACTCGGAGGCTTAGCTGCAGCCCAGTGCTCGCCTAAGTGTTTAAATCCTACCGAGTGGAGAGCGATCCTCCCACTCGGAGGCTTAGCTGCAGTCCAGCACTCACCTAAGTTCTCTCACTTAGAGACTTAGCTGCGGTCCAGCACTCGCCTAAGTTTTAAAAAAAATCCTACCGAGTGGAGAGCGATCCTCTCACTCGGGGGCTTAGCTGCAGTCCAGCACTCGCCTAAGTTCTCTCACCTAGAGACTTAGCTACAGTCCGGCACTCGCCTAAGTTTGAAAAAATCCTACCGAGTGGAGAGCAAACCTCCCACTCGGGGGCTTAGCTGCAGCCCAGTGCTCGCCTAAGTGTTTAAAAATCCTACCGAGTGGAGAGTAAACCTCTCACTCGGAGGCTTAGCTACAGCCCAGTGCTCGCCTAAGTACAAGACTCGACCCAATCCGCGAGTCGACCGCTACCTTCTCCCTCGGAGCTGCGTCGCAAATACAAGATTATTCTGAGTGAAGATCAAGTTCCACTCAATGAATCAAACCGTGAAGATATCCAACGAGAAATCAAGTTCAGAAAAAGCCCAAAAGGTCCCAGACCTCAAAGTACTCGAGCCCTCGGCTCGGCGGAGTTTAAACGGTTACAAATCCACTCGGCATCCCGAGGTAAATTCAAAGTTTTTCACTCCTCGGGAGGATTACTGGAAGGGGCGACGAACTCATCCAAATCGATCCCGTCGGCGATACGGGTGGCAGCGGCGATGAAAGTCTCCATGAAGTCTTGAAAGCTGTGCTTCCTGGTATTTGCAACTTGGATGGCCGCCAGCTTTTCTTCTCGCGCCTCCTTGCAATGGACGCGGACCAGAGACAGAGCGACATCAGCACCACATCTAGCAGAAGATTTCTTCCATTTCGCCACTCGACCTGGGACTTCGTTAAGTCGAGCCATCAGAGACTCGAGGTCGTTCTGAAGCGTCATCCCAGGCCAGAGTGATGTGTCGATCCGCGACATTGCAACTTTCAGCTGAGCCAGATAATCAACGACGCTGGCAACACGAGACTCCAGTCGGAGCACGTTCATGGCAGCCTCGTCCTTCACAAGAGAGTTAACAGGGTCCAAGCTTGGCTCCACTCGACTGGTCTCCTCTTCAAAGTTCTGACAGAATTCTGCAAACACGATTCAAGAGTAAGATAGTGGCCCTACGCAGGCTTGGCAAACTGCAAGACAGTCGGGGCAGAGTAATTACCTTCGAGCATGACGAACAACTTCTTGGCAAGTCCACCGAGATAAGCTTCCAGATCTTTTACCTTCCCCACCAGCTCACCCGCCTTGTCGTGCAGAGCCATCTTCTCCTTCTTCAGTCGACTGGCATCTCGATTAGCTGTCTCGAGAGCGGTTTTCAGTCTGGAGTTCTCCTGTTCAAGAGCTCCGACCGGAGCCAATTTCTCCTCTGCAAGCTTCGTTTTGCTTGAGGCCTCCTTCTGTGCCTCTGCAAGGTCTTGGTCCTTCTTCTTCAGAGCTTCCTCCAGTTTATCTGTGGCGCGTCGAGTGGAACCAACATCAAGAATGGACAAGAAAGAAAAGCCACCCGTTAAGAATAGAGAACCTCACCAGCCATACCTTTCGCTTCTTCTTGCGGCTTCCTCAAATTCTCCTAAGCAAGCTTCAAGTTAAGGTTGAGCTGGATCTGCTGATTCTCCAACTCAGTATAGAGAGCTACAAGTTTGCAAGATTTCTGTAAAAAGGAAAATCAGTCGACAGACGTCCAAGATAAGTTGCTTCCGAGTAACTAAGAGACAATGATGACGTTTCTAAGACCACAGCCGAATCAAAAACATTCGACAGTAGTCTCGGGGACTACACCCAGTGGGTGCACTCAGCGTGCCCCCACTGGTTCGACCAAAAAAAAAAGTCGACTGCCAGCAGTCGACCGGATACAATTCCACTCGACCGGATACAGCTACAGCAACACAATGTAAAGACTACAGTCGACTGCCAGCAGTCCACCGTAGTCTCGGGGACTACACCCAGTGGGTGCACTTAGCGTGCCCCCACTCGTCCAAAGGATTGGCAGACACACCCAGTGGGTGTACAGATACAGATACGAAAGATCTTCGGAAAAGAGACTCTTCAAACAGCATATCACAACAGACCAAGTGTCGAGTCGACTGACCTGGACGTTGCTCTGAAGAGCCGAACTCGCGTCATAGGCTGCTTGGCTGGCCTCCCGAGCCATCTTCACTTGCTCCATCATGATCCCCGCCTGGCGTATAGCCTCCTTTGCAGCAGCCGCTTGGTCCTCAGGGACGGGGTACGCAGGAAAAAGCGAAGGTGGATCTGCAGTCAACGTCGAGGGCCGCGCACTCGCCAGAGGAACGGCGAAGGTCACAGAAGCCCGAGTGGTGTCACCACCATCCCGAGCCACGGCCTCGGACGCCGGAGCAGATTGGGGGGTCTTGTCAGCCGACGCCCTCTTGTGCCTCCTCACTCTCAACGGACCATCATCGTCGTCATCCGGGAGGTCGATAACATGAGGAGGAGCTACAAGGAAAACATTCAATCGACCAGAGTAGCAATAAAGGTTCAGTCGACTCAAAGGCAGGACGTCAGCAATCGTACCAGGGTTGGAGGTAACAGCGTCCTCCATCTCTTGGTCGTCGTTCCTGGCGGAGACCTCAGAAGTAGCACCGCTGCAAATCTCGAAAGTCAATCAGTTGGTTCAGTGAATCGACCAAGGATCCGTCCACGGTCGACAAAGGAAAGCAAGTCTTATTATTACCCGGAAATGGTAGGAACAGCTATCTTCATCTTGGGCAGAGCCTTGGGCGGCTTGGATGGCGTCGCTCGTGGATGCTTGGGAGCCTTCCCAGTCGGCGGACGAGAAGAGGTCCGAGGGCGTTTCGACGACTGCCCAACAGGAGCAGTCGCCTTGCCACGTTCCCGCGCTGGATCATGGGTGAGCTTGGATCGCCCCTCCGGGCGGGGGGGTTCAACCTCCTCCTCCTCCCCTTCGCTGGAGAAGATGTCGTCGCCTCCCTCTCCCTCACCGTCGGACTCCCACTCGCCTTGGTCGTCCCCGCTCTCGCCTCCGCTCGCCTCCCCTTCCTCAGTCGACCCCTGTGCCCCGTTGGGCGTCGAGTACATCTCGGTGGTCGCCTGGAAAACGACAGACAAGACGAAGGTCAATCGACTTATTCAAAGAAGACCAATGCAGAAGACAAGATATCAGTCAGGAGCACAAAGACATACCTGGTCCACCTCATACGAGTTGTCGTGTGGGGTTACCCTCCTGGCTCCTTGGGGATTGTCTTTGTTCCCCGTGATGCTCGACAGCCACCCCTCCACCATCTCATCGGTGACCTCCTCCGGGTGGACCCGAGTGGTGTCGTCAAGACCCGAATACAGCCACATCGGGTGGTCGCGGGCCTGGAGTGGTTGGATGCGCCTTTGAAGGAAGACCTCCAGCAGGTCCATACCAGTCACACCCTCGCAGACAAGCTCAACCACTCGACCTGCCAGCACCTTGACTTGGGCCTTTTCCTCCGGCGCGACTTTCAGAGAGGCAGGCTTCTCGGCTCGGTCGAGGGAAAAAAGAGGAAGACCAGTCGACTGTCCTGGGGTCGCCTCGTCCTTGCAGTAGAACCAGGTCGACTGCCAGCCACGGACCGACTCCGGGAAGGTGATAGATGGAAAACAACTCTTCCCCCTCGTCTGGATCGCCAGGCCCCCGCACAGCTGGATCAGCTGCATCCTCTCGTCACTCGACTTAGCCTTCTTGACCGATTGAGAACGGCAGGTAAAGATGTGTTTGAAGAGTCCCCAATGGGGTCGACAACTCAAGAAAGCCTCACACATGGAGATGAAAGCAGCAAGGTAGACAATGGAGTTGGGAGTGAAGTGGTGGAGCTGCGCTCCAAAGAAATTCAAGAAACTCCGGAAGAAAGGATGGGGCGGTAGAGAAAACCCTCGGTCGATGTGGGTGGCTAGGAGCACGCACTCACCATCGCGGGGTTGAGGTTCGATCTCTCCCCCCGGAAGACGCGCGGCTTCGTGGGGAATGACTCCCCCCTTGACCATATCGTCGAGATCCTCTTGCCGGAGCACCGATGGCTTCCAGTCGCCCTGGATCCAACCTTTGGGCAGAGCGGTCCTAGAGGAAGATCCGCCCCGAGCTGACCTCTTCCCTTTCCCCGCCGCCGCCGCCTTCTTTGCGCGCTCCAGAGCGGAGGTCTTGCTCTTCGTCATCGTCGCCGGCGAAGTCTCGCATGGGCCTGCTGCGTTGGGGCAGGAATGGAGGTGGCGGAAGGACTTGCGAAGGGGGAGAGGCGGAAGAAAGGAGGAGAATAGAGCGCACTGCATGGAAACCCCGAGCCTGCGATTTATAAGAGACCGCTTCCGAGTGGCTGACTGGTAGGCCCAGGCTATCCAGTCAAATCCCGCAGCAGACGCGCGTGCAGTATGTGGGGAAAAAGACGACGCGGGGATCAAGGAGCTTCCGCTTTATCGCTTCCGATTACTGCGGCCGCTCCCGTCCCGCGCACTTCCCAAAATCCGAATCCCGCGACATCCGCGGCCCACAAAACAACTTGTCAAAACAGAAGACCCCGATCGCGCCGGCGCTCGGTATGTCACAAACAAAGAAATTCACTCGACGAAAGGCCTGGAATGGATCAAGGCGACTGAAAAAGGTTGGCAACATCATCCATGACGATTGACCCAAAACGAGGCGCTCACATAGCCCGAAGAACCAGTCGGAAAGATCTCCAACTCTTTCCCCACTCTAACCTCGATCCATTCGGGGGCTAATGATGAAGACATGTACCTAGGGTAGGGACACGGACCTGACCAAAGAGTCCTACCCTAGGACACCCCTAGGAGAAGTCACCTTTCAATCGACTTGAAGGTATCCCACTCGACGGGTTCAAGACACTCGACCAAGAAGCTATCACTCGACCATGAAGCCAACCACTTGACTGCCAGGAGACCTATAGTCACTCCGCAGGCAAACGGTCGGCTGTTAAGTAGTCTTTATGATCATTATAGCACTTTATTAGGGACGTTACCAGAAACGCCCAACCTTAAATATACCTTAAACCCTGCATTACTGAGGGCAGGAGGGGTCCGGCAAACTCTATATAAGCCACCCCCTCCTCAGTATGAAGGGTTCGCACCCCTGTATCCATACACGCATAATCCAGTCGACCGCCTCTGGGCTCCGAGACGTAGGGCTATTACTTCCTCTGAGAAGAGCCTGAACTCGTAAACCTCGCGTGTAACAACTTACCAATAGCTAAGATCTAGCTCTCCATATTCACCCCCTACATCACTGTCAGAGTTAGAACCACGACAAGATCTACTCTTGTACTACCCATATCATCAATATTAATCAAGCAGGACGTAGGGTTTTACCTCCATCGAGACGGCCCGAACCTGGGTAAAACTTCGTGTCCCTTGCCTCCTGTTACCATCCGGCCTAGACGCACAGTTCGGGACCCCCTACCCGAGATCCGCCGGTTTTGACACCGACACTCACGTCAAGGAGGTGCCCGAGGCATCCATGAGGCAGGGGCCCACGCCCAGGGGGGTGGGCGCGCCCCCCACCCTCTTGGACATCCCAGGACTCTTCTGGCCCAACTCTTTTACTCCGGAGTCTTCTTTTGGTCCATAAAAAATCATCAAAAATTGGCATGTCAATTGGACTCCGTTTGATATTCCTTTTTCTGTAAAACTCAAAAACAAGAAAAAAACAGAAACTGACACTGGGCTCTAGGTTAATAGGTTAGTCCCAAAAACCATATAAAATAGCATATAAATGCATATAAAACATCCAAGGTTGATAATATAATAGCATGAATACTTCATAAATTATAGATACGTTGGAGACGTATCACGGACACCTAACCCTAAGTGTTCGGATCAAAACTAATCTAAAGGAAGTTTTAACTGGATAGGACTTTTTCAATCGTGGCAAGAATCATGGCATTGATCTTTGTGCTAAGAATCGGATAGAGTAAAGAACAAACGGTTGAGTTCATACCCTAGCTTGGTGATGAACCTACTACGGCAGCAATGGCGGTGAAGATTTCCGTTGATGGTGGAGGACAGCAGCGATAGGAGGTCACTGGCGATGAGGAGACAATCTGGAGACCTCGAGTCGGCAGAGCTAGGCAAGCGCGGGTGAAGTGTTTGGAGAAATTCCCAAATTTTTAGCCCGGGTATATATATCCAGACTCTGTAGGTGTGACTGAGTGGAACAACTCGGAGGCACCGAGATGCAGAGTCGCAAGCGTTTGCTGCACCTCAGTGTGACCGAAGGGTTCAAATCGGTTGCACCAACATTAAGACCTAGATCAACTTAATGAACTCGGTATGACCGAATGGAATGGAGAGGTTATACCAAAATGCACTAAGAGGTTTTGGAAGTTAAGTCCTTGACAGATCGGTGACTCTGAGTGATCCTCACCCGGAGGGTTTGAATTCGACTTGTTCAAACTATGTGATGTAGCATGAATGGAGTTTAAGACGAGAAAAGCAGAGATAGCTAGAGGGAGTTCTTAGGCATTCTTGTCCATCCATTTGGCAAAAAGAAATAAGCCAAACAACCAAAGAAACTAACGGTTGTCCTCGAATGGGAAAAATATGAAACCAACATGCTCACACAATAAGATAGCAAATGAAATATGTGGAAAAACATGCACAAACACTCTAGCATCTATCAAGCAATTGGCGATGACTAGGTCATCTATATATGAGTATATTGACTGAGGAGTCAAATGAGAACAATTGATCGTAGGTCATACTCATCGTTTAAGCACAAGTGGGGTTACCACTTTTACATAAAGCATTGTTGTGTTCACACCATTAGAGTTTCTTTAGCTCAATTCTTGGAGCAAAGCTCCCCCTAGATGTGATATCCCCCATAAGAGGGATGAACTAACCTTGGGTTTTGTCGATGATGACTTCATGTAGGTGTTGAAGATGTAGATGCTCAATGTTGATGTAGATCATTTGGAGCAATCCATTGGAGTGAGTTGCACTTTCAATACCTACATGGGTTATTCCCACAAGGAATATACAAGGATATCCATAGAAATGGAGTGAAATTCACACAAGATGTTCTCCATGAAAGAATTAGGCTACCTTGTCCCTTGTCTTACCAACAAGAGGGTTTGTGACTCCATGAACTAGTGCAAGATGTGAAAGTTGATTGCACTTGTTCTTGCCCAATGAATATGAGTGAAGTATGTTGGCGGAGTCACCCTCAAGAAACTCTCTAGTTCTTCTTCTTTGAGATCCACATCATCTTGATGGGAATCCTTGGAGTTGTAGTCATACTTGATGAAGTAGAACTTGATGTAGTCTTGGCAACCCACTTGACCAAGGCCTTAGGAGCTTCCTGAAATTCATCAATCTCCTCTTGAAGCTTGTCCTTGCCTTTTAGCTTGTGGTCTTGTGGTGGAAGATCATATTGAGCTTGTGTTCCCTTGAAAGCAGTGGGATCATACTTCTCTTGTTAAGGAACAAACTTCATATTGGGGTATTGATCTTCTTCCCACTCAACTCCATTGGCATTGAACTTGCGTTCAAAACCAACACCTTGATTCTTCCGGTGCCTTCCTTGCTTGCGACAATTTCCTCAAATTGCTTACTCCCGACAAGGCTCCCGACAAGGATCTATAATTCCCTTCAATAAGCAATTTTCTTGATCAAGTATAACTTGGCTAAGAGAATCATTAGTGGAATCAAGAGAACTACTAGAAGCAACAACATTGGATTTAGCATGATTATTGTTGCTACTAGAAGAATCTTTCTTACTCTTGTTGCTAGATTTTACTTGTGGCATGTAAATAGACAAGAGTACATGCTTGGCAATGTAAGAAGAACTTTTCTTATAAAGAGCATCATTGATAGCTTTTAAGTACCCATGCTCTTGCTCTAGATTGAGCTTTTCAAAGCATAGCTTCTCATGAGTCTTTAAAAGCTCTCGATGATCCTCTAAGGTAGTTTCATGAGCTAACTTAAGAGTGTTTAGTCCTTTAGTTAGATGCTCAATTTCCTTCTTATCATCGACATTCGTTTTATCTTGATTAGCATGATTAATAGCAATTTTATCATAGGTTTCATCACTAGAGTTGTCATTAAGTAAATCGTCATCACCTAGAAATCATTTTCATCACTATTGAAATCAACATACTCGGGGTGTGATACCTTGGGACCTTTTGCCATGAAGCATCTTCCAATCCCTCCATTTGGTGAATCAAATATGTCATAGGAGTTGGATGACACAAGTGTGAGACCGGCAACACCTTCATCTTGAGTATATTCGGAGCCGGAGTGGTAGCTTCTCTCGGAGTGGTTGTCGGAGTCGGAGCCGGATACCCATTCACCAACATGAGCTTGATGTCTTCGTCTTGTGTAGCTCTTTGATGATTTGTCCTTCCTTTCCGAATCCTTGCTTCTGCGAGAGGATCTTCATTCATAACGATCATCTCTACTCCTTATTTCTCTTGGTGGTGATTCTTCTCTTTTGCTTCTCCTTTTAGGTGAGTCTGCTCTTCTTTTGTAGGGAGCAGTACACTCACTAGAGTAGTGTCCAGGTTTTCCACAATTATAGCAATTGCAGTCACGACTAGAAGATCTTTTGCCATGGTAGGACCTTGACTTGGAAGTTCTTTCTTTGTTTCTACTCTTGTAGAACTTGTTGAAGTTCTTCACCATTAGGCTCATTTCTTCATTGAAGACTTGTTTCTCACTTGATAATGTAGGGGAATCACATGAAGCTTTGTAAGCACCACTAGACTTTTTGTGAAGCTCTTCCTTCTCCTTGAGTGACATCTCGTGAGCAAAAATTCTACCAATGACTTCTATTGTCTTGAGATCTTTGTAATTGGGCATCATTTGGATCAATGTGCACACGGTATCATGCTTTCCATCCAAGGCTCTTAGGATCTTCTTGATGATGAATCTATCGGTCATCTCTTCACTTCCTAAGCTGGCAATACCATTTGTGATGAGAGCAAGCCTAGAGTACATTTCAGCGACACCTTCACCATCCTTGATTTTGAACATGTCAAGTTGACTTTGAAGCACATCCAATTTGGATTCCTTGACAGACTCGGTACCTTCATGCATATCAATCAAAGTATCCCAAATTTCCTTTGCATTCTCAAGGTGGCTGATTTTGTCGAATTCTTCGGGGCACAATCTGTTGAAGAGGATATCACAAGCTTGAGCATTGTATTGCAACATCTTTAATTCTTCCACAGTTGCCTCACGGTTTGGTTCTCTTCCATCAAAGAATTCACCTTGCAAACCAATATACACAATAGCCCAAATGGTGGGGTTATGTCCAAGAATATGCATTTTCATATTATGCTTCCAACTAGCAAAATTAGTACCATCATAGTAAGGACCTCTACGGTGGTAATTTCCCTCACTAGATGCCATACTCTCTTAGGTTGTGAAACCAAGGTTATGATCACCAAAGCTATAGAAATCAAGGAAAATGGAGACCAAAGCTCTGTTACCACTTGTAGGATCAAAAGTAGGTCTGGACGGGGGTGATTAGACTACTTGACCAAATAAAAACCTAGCCTTTTCCCAATTTCAAGTCTTGGCAGATTTTGACAACTTAGCACAAGTCAAGCAATCAACCTACACATGCAATTCAAAGAGTATAGCAGCGAAATGTAAATCATTGCATATGAAGGTAGAGGGAGGGATTTGGAAAGGCAAACACAATGTAGACACAGAGATTTTTGGCATGGTTCTGATAGGTGGTTCTATCGTACGTCCATGTTGATGGAGACTTCAACCCACGAAGGGTAACAGTTGCACGAGTCCATGAAGGGCTCCACCCATGAAGGGTCCACGAAGAAGCAACCTTATCTATCCCACCATGGCCATCGCCCACGAAGGACTTGCTTCACTTGGGTAGATCTTCACGAAGTAGGCGATCTCCTTGCCCTTACAAACTCGTTGGTTCAACTCCACAATCTTGACGGAGGCTCCCAAGTGACACCTAACCAAACTAGGAGAGACCACTCTCCAAAAGGTAATAGATGGTGTGTTGATGATGAACTCCTTGCTCTTGTGCTTTGAAAGATACTCTCCCCAATACTCAACTCTCTCTCACAGATTTGGCTATGGTGGAAAGATGATTTGAGTGGAAAGCAACTTGGTGAAGGCTAGAGATCAAGATTCTTGTGGTTGGATTGGAATGTCTTGGTCTCAACACATGAGTAGGTGGTTCTCTCTCAGAAAATGAATGCTGGAAGTGTAGGCATGTTTTGATGGCTCTCTCACACATGGAGAGGAGGGTGGAGGGGTATATATAGCCTCCACACAAAATCTAACCATTACACACAAAAGAGCCAACCCGGTCAGACTGAATGTATAAACTCGGTGAGACTGATTTAGTTCAAAATGTGAACGTTAGACTTTTCGGTGGGACGACATGATCAACTTGGTGGGATCGATGAGCTAGGGTTAGGGCAAAACATGATCTTGGTTTGATCGATTACTTCAACTCGGTGAGACCAACTTTAGTAACAAGCAAACAGAGAGTTGGTCAGGAAACTCGGTGGGACCGATCGCTCCTTTCGGTAATACCAAAACGTTACGGAAGAGAAACAGAGAGTTTATAGTGCGCACTCGGTGGACCGATTGCTCATTTCGGTGAGACCGAAATGTTACAAAGGGAAACAGAGAGTTTGCAATCCCATCTCGGTGAGACCGAGATCCCTATCGGTGAGAACGAACTGAATAGGTTTCTGGCTATGGCTATGTCAAATGAACTCGGTGGCGCCGGATGAATCAAATCGGTGGGTGATGCATCTCCAACGTATCTACAATTTTTGATTGTTCCATGCTGTTATATTATCAATCTTGGATGTTTTATAATCATTTTATAGTCATTTTATATCATTTTTTTGGTACTAACCTATTAACATAGTGCCAAGTGCCAGTTCCTATTTTTTGTGTGTTTTTTACATCGCAAAAAATCAATATCAGGCGGAGTCCAAATGCCACGAAACCTTACAGAGAATTTTTATGGGTGAAAAGGAACACAACGGGCTCAAGATGCGCCTGGGGGGTGCCCCGGCGGGGGCACAACCCACCAAGGTGCGCCAGGAGGCCCAGGAGCGCCCTGGTGGGTTGTGCCCCATCGGGCCACCCCCCCGCAGGCGTTGTGCCCACCTCGGTTGCCCCCCAGACCACCTCTTTGCTCTATTAATACCCCAAAAATCCCATAACCCTAGGGGAGTCGATGAAATATTATCCAGCCGCCGCAGAGTCCAGAACCACTAGATCCAATCTAGACACCATCTCGGATCGGGTTCACCACCTCCATTGGTGCCTCTCCGATGATACGTGAGTAGTTCTTTGTAGACCTTCGGGTCCGTAGTTAGTAGCTAGATGGCTTCATCTCTCTCTCTCTCTTGATTCTCAATACAATGGTCTCTTGGAGATCCATATGATGTAACTCTTTTGCGGTGTGTTTGTTGGGATCCGATGAACTTTGAGTTTATGATCAGGTCTATCTTTTTATATCCATGAAAGTTATTTGAGTTTCTTTGAACTCTTATATGCATTATTGCTCATAGCCTCGTATTTCTTCTCTGATATTTGGTTTTTTTTGCCAACTTGATCTATTTATCTTGCAATGGGAAGAGGTGCTTTGTAGTGGGTTCGATCATACGGTGCTTGATCCCAGTGACAAAGGGAAACGACGTATGTATCGTTTCTACTAAGGATAAAATGATGGGGTCTATCTCTACATAGATAGATCTTGTCTACATCATGTCATCATTCTTATTGCATTACTCTGTTTCTCCATGAACTTATAACACTAGATGCATGCTGGATAGCGGTCGATGTGTGGAGTAATAGTAGTAGATGCAGGCAGGAGTCGGTCTACTAATCTTGGACGTGATGCCTATATAATGATCATTTCCTAGATATCATCATAATTATTTGAGGTTCTATCAATTTCCCAACAGTAATTTGTTTACCCACCGTTTGCTATTTTTCTCGAGAGAAGCCACTAGTGAAACCTACGGCCCTTGGGTCTTCTTTCTCATATATTTGCCTTTGCGATCTACTTTTCTCTTGCATTTATTTTCAGATCTATTAAACCAAAAATACAAAAAATACCTTGCTGCAATTTTTCCTTATTTATTTTATTTAGCGTTCGATCTATCAATTTACTACAAATTTATCTCACGTCCGTTTGCCACTTGAGGCACCGTACCCCGAAAGGGATTGACAACCCCTTTAATACGTCAGGTTGCGAGGATTTGTTATGTGTGCGCAGGGGCTGTTTATGTTGTGTTGCTTGGTTCTCCTACTGGTTTGATAACCTTGGTTTCATATCTGAGGGAAATACCTACCGCCGATGTGCTGCATCATCAATTCCTCTTTGGGGAAATACCGACGTAGCTTCAAGTGACATCAATGAGGTCGAATTTGACTTTAGGTTTAGGACATATTTGGATTTGAGAAAATGGTTGAGGGCTTTGGAGCATATCACTATACATTTTGAGCAAGTAGACCATTAAGCAACATCTTATCCCCTTGTAGTACTGGCTTTCCTATGGACTCAATGTGATCTTGGATCACTAAAATAAAAAGGAAGAGTCTTGAGCTGTTGCCAATATTTGTCCTTAGCATTTTGAGGGGTCCACATCTCTAGTCCATGCCATGCCAATCATTGAACTTACTGAAATAATCATCTCTAAAGGATATTAGTTCAATGAGCTATATGTTGTTATGAATTACCAAAACCACTCAGGGATTAGTTGCATTTTCAGCTCTCCTTCTTGGATGCCTACTCCGTGTACCACAAGATATTCATGTCCAAGGAAGACGAGCAGAAGACCGCGTTCATAACCCCATGTGGCATAGACTGCTTTGTATGAATGCCCTTCAGGTTAAAGAGCGCCAGGTCCACCTTTGCAAGAGTCGTGCAGATTGGTTTTGAGCCTCAGCTGCATAGGGATATTGAAGCTTAGATGGATGACATCGAGGTCAAGACCAAGTACAGATCAACTATATTCAAGATTTGGAAGAGATCTTTGCAAATATGCTCAAGATCAACCTGAATCTTAATCCAGATAAGTGTGTTTGGCGATCCCTTCGGCAAGCTACTTGGCTTCTTTGTGTCTCACCGGGGGATAGAGGCCAACCTCGACAAGATCAGAGCAATTGAGCAGATTCAAGCACCCAACACTATCAAGGATGTGAGGCGTTTAACTGGATGTGTTGCCACGCTGAGCAGGTTCATCTCCAAGTCTGCTGAGCATGCCCTACTGTTCTTCAAAAAATTTAAGAAGATATGGCCCATGAAGTGGACCCCGGAGGCGGAAGCAGTGCTGCAAGACCTAAAAACCTACCTTTCCTCTGTTCCCACCATGGTTGCTCCTAAATGACAAGAGTCATTGCAGCTATATCTAGTAGCAACCAATAAAGTGGTTAGTGCAGCCCTGGTGGTGCAGCGGGAAATGGAAGAAGGAGTAGCGGCAGCTACTACCCTTCCCGGAGTAGGAAGCGAACCAGTCGTGGCAAGATTGAGCACGGATCAAGAGAAAGAAGTACAGGGTAGTGAAGGAAATTCCGAGGCCGTGGCAAGGAAGAAGGTAGTGCAGTGACCAGTTTACTTTGTTAGCTCCCTGTTACAAGGGGCTAGATCAAGGTATTATGGGGTACAAAAATTAATCTTCAGCCTCATCATGGCCTCAAGGAAGCTGCGCCACTACTTCCAAGCCCACATGATCACGGTTGTCACCCGTTTTCCTCTACAACACATATTGAGGAACCCTGAAGCCACTTGCGGGATAGCGGAATGGGCACTGGAATTATCAAGCTTTAGACTGAAGTATGAAAGCACCTCAACCATTCAGAGCAGAGCACTGGCAGAGTTTATTGTAGAATGGACACCAACTCCAGATGAAGAGACATTGGAAACATTCATCCCCAGCAAGGAAGCGCCCTAGGAATGGATCATGTATGTTGATGGTGCTTTCTCACTATAGGATCCGGGGGATGGCGTGCTCTTCATTGCACCCACCGAAGAGCGCCTGAAGTATGTGGTCCAAATGCACTTCCCTCGAGAAAATGCTACCAATAACACTTTGGAGTATGAAGGGCTCCTTGCGGGGCTCAGGATTGCGATAGAGTTGGGGATCAAGAAGCTGATCATCCGAGGAGATTCACAGCTGGTAGTGAGACACGTCAATAAGGATTACCAGAGCCCGTTAATGGAGGCATACGTTTAAGAAGTGAGGAAGTTGGAGGAACACTTTGACGGATTACAAATAGAGCACGTACCATGTGCGGAAAACAACACTGTTGATTATCTGTCAAAGTGTGCCGCGCAAAAGCTCCCTGTGGAACTAGGGACCTTTGTCCTCCATTTGACTCAGCCATCTTTATCCCCATTGACAATTTCTAGGAAGAGGAGGAAGATGGACTCCGGCAAGCCTTCACCGGCAGAACCTTCAGAGGTCCCTGGTAAGGGGGTTGCTAGGAATGACTCCACCTCGCTTGGCGAGCCGCACTCTTTCGTAGGACCTCAGGTCTTTGTGGTCGAGGCAAGCTCCCTCACGAGTGAGGAGGTGATATTTGCTCTAGTTGTCGAGCCGCAGGCTCCAACTTGGGCACGACACATCGTCCACTACCTCCGGACTGGAGAACTTCCCGAAGAGCAAGAAGAAGCTGAAAGAGTAGCCCATAGGGCTAGTATGTATCAGTTTGTCGACAATGCACTATACAGAAGGAGGCCCAATGGTGTGAAACTGAAGTGCATTTGTCGAGAAGAAGGAAAGGAACTATTGGCAGAGATACACAAAGGCATGTGCGGCTCTCATATTGGATCAAGAGCCTTGGTTGGAAAAGCTTTCCGGCAAGGTTTCTATTGGCCCTCGGCCCTCCAAGATGCAACTGAGGTAGTCACCAGATGTGAAGCCTGCCAGTTCCACTCCAAGAATATCTATCAGCCTGCACAAGCTCTCAAGACGATCCCTTTGTCATGGCCATTTTCGGTCTGGGGGGCTCGACATCTTATAGGCCCCGTCCCCCGTGCTACCGGGGGCTTTGAATTCCAGTATGTTGCAATCAAAAAGTTTACAAAGTGGCCAGAAGTGGAGCCCGTGAGGAAGGTGACCACACAGTCAGCTATCAAGTTCTTGAAAGGATTGGTGTGCCGTTTCAGAGTACCCGCTAGAGTCATCGCTGACAGTGGCACCCAATTCACAAGATGCGCCTTCAAGCAATACGTTCATGCCCTCGGAATCAAGGTCCCATTCGCCTCTTTTGCCCATCCCAGAAACAACGGCCAAGTTGACAGGGAAAACGCTGAAGTGCTGCGAGGACTCAAGACAAGAACATTTGATGGAATGCAGAAGTGTGGCAGGCGATGGATCGACGAGCTGCCGGTGGTTCTTTGGTCCCTCCGTACGACACCAAATCGAGCTACCAGCCAGACTCTCTTCTCCCTAGTCTATGGGGCAGAGGTAGTGCTCCCCACGGAACTCATATACGGGTCACCTCGAGTACTTGCCTGCGATGAAGTAGCACAAGAAAAACACCGGTGTGACGACGCTGTGCTACTTGAGGAGAACCGTCTCCGGGCAGTTGTACGTGTTGCACGATACTAGCAGGCCCTGCGTCGCTATCACAGCCGTAGGGTCCATGCCCGGAGTCTTGAGGAAGGCGCCTTTGTCCTTAGGCGTGTTCAGTCTACCAAGGGTTCCACCAAGTTGACACGGAAGTGGGAAGGCCCTTACCAGGAGGTACGAGTCACCAGACATGGCATAGTCTGTCTAGAGACCGAAGATGGCATCAAGGTGCAAAACTCATGGAACATTGAGCATCTTCGTAAGTTCTACCAGTAAGGCGCGGCTGTCGGGCCCTGTGTAACGCCCAAGATGCGGCTATATCTCCTACGTGTCGGGGCCCGACTTAGAGGCATAACCGCATTTTGGTATGATCACAAGAAGGTCATCTTCACACATTCCCATGTAAATGAACAAGGAAGTAAATAGTTGGCTTACAATTGCCACGTCACACAAAGATCAAAATATTCATACATCAATCAGAGTACACACAAGGTCCGACTACAGACGGATCCAAATGAAAGAAGACAACCACCCATGCTAAATCCCGATCATCCCTACTGGGCACCACTACTGATCATCCGGAAAGGAAACATAGTAACGACCATGGTCTTCGTCGAACTCCCACTTGAGCTTGGTGGCATCACCTGCATTGGTATCCTTGGCACCTGCAACTGTGTTTGTAGTATCTATGAGTCATGAGGACTTGGCAATCTCAAAACTTGCGAGATCAAGACGATTTAAGCTTAAAGGTAGGATGTGGTATAAGGTGGAGTTGTAGCAAGCACTAAGAAAATATTGTGGCTAACATACGAGTACAAGAGTAAGATGAGAAACTACGCAACGGGCGTAGAGCTAGAAGTGATCACGAAGTGATCCTGAACTACTTACGTTCATACATAACCCAACCGTGTTCACTTCCCGAACTCCATCGAAAAGAGACCATCACGGTTACACACGCGGTTGGCGCATTTTAATTAAGTCAAGTGTCAAGTTCTCTACAACCGGATATTAAAAAATTCACCCCTGCCACATAACCGCGGGCACGGCTCTCGAAAGTTTAAACCCTACAGGGGTGTCCCAACTTAGCCGATGACAAGCTCACGATCTGCGGAGACAATCCTCCATCGCGGGACCCTCCGATCAGACTATGAATCCCGGTGCACAAGACATTTCGACAATTGTAAAACAAAACCAGCAAGATTGCCCGATGTGCCCACAAATCCCGATAGGAGTCGCACGTATCTCGTTCTCAGGGCACACCGGATGGCAAGACATCGGGTTGGCTGAGACCCTGGTTGCCCAGGGGGCGCCGGACATCGCCCAGGTTGGACCAGCACTCAGAGGAACACTAGCCCGGGTTGTTGATTAAGAATCCTTGGGTAAATTACTCCCTATGCATATTTTAGTTGTTATTAGGAAAATGCTAAAACCAATGTTGGGCCTTGCTGGAAGAGTTTTATTCAAAGCAAACAGTCAAGAGGGGCCCACAAACCCTCACTGTGTTAGGGACGCAAATTCAAGGAACATAACACCGGTATTACAAAAACTAAGGCGGCAAGAGTGGAACAAAACACCGAGCAAAAGTCGAAGCCTTCCACCCTTTTACCAAAAATATAGATGCATTAATTAAATATAAGAGATATTGTGATATCCCAACGTATACATGTTCCAACCTGGAACAACCTGCAAGGCACCTGCAACTAGCAACGCTATAAGAGGGGCTGAGCAAAAGAGGTAACATGGCCAAATGATGCCTACTACACAACCTTCTTCTTGTAGATGTTGTTGCGCCTCCAAGTGCAGAGGTTTGTAGGACAGTAGCAAATTTCCCACAAGTGGATGACCTAAGGTTTATCAATCCGTGGGTCTCTTGTGTCCCCAACACACCCAATACAATGGTAAATTGTATAGGTGCACTAGTTTGGTGAAGAGATGGTGATACAAGTGCAATATGGATGGTAGATATAGGTTTTTGTAATCTGAAAGTATAAAAACAGTAAGGTAACTAATGATAAAAGTAAGCACAAACGGTATTGCAATGCATTGAAACAAGGCCTAGGGTTCATACTTTCCCTAGTGCAAGTTCTCTCAACAAGGATAACATAATTAGATCATATAACTATCCCTCAACATGCATCAAAAAGTCACTCCAAAGTCACTAATAGCAGAGAAAAAACGAAGAGATTATTGTAGGGTACGAAACCACCTCAAAGTTATTCTTTCCGATCAATCCGTTGGGCTATTCCTATAAGTGTCACAAACAGCCCTAGAGTTCGTACTAAAATAACAACTTAAGACACAAATCAACCAAAACCCTAATGTCACCTAGATACTCCAATGTCACCTCAAGTATCCGCGGGTATGATTATACGATATGCATCACACAATCTCAGATTCATCTATTCAACCAACACAAAGAACTTCAAAGAGTGCCCCAAAGTTTCTACCGGAGAGTCAAGACGAAAACATGTGCCAACCCCTATGCATAAGTTCACAAGGTCACAGAACTCGCAAGTTGATCACCAAAACATACATCAAGTGGGTCATGTGAATATCCCATTGTCACCACAGATAAGCACATGCAAGACATACATCAAGTGTTCTCAAATCCTTAAAGACTCAATCCGATAAGATAACTTCAAAGGGAAAACTCAATTCATCACAAGGAGATAGAGGGGGAGAAACATCATAAGGTCCAACTATAATAGCAAAGGTCAAGGTACATCAAGATCGTGCCATATCAAGAACACGAGAGAGAGAGAGAGAGAGAGATCAAACACATAGCTACTGGTACATACCCTCAGCCCCGAGGGTGAACTACTCCCTCCTCATCATGGAGAGCGCCAGGATGATGAAGATGGCCACCGGTGATGGATGCCCCCTCCGACAGGGTGCGGAACAGGGTCCCGATTGGTTTTTGGTGGCTACGGAGGCTTGCGGCGGTGGAACTCCCGATCTAGGTATCTTTTTGGGGGGTTCTGTATTTATAGGAATTTTGGCATCGGTCTCGCGTCAGGGGGGGTCTCCGAGTCATCCACGAGATAGGGGGGCGAGCCCAGGGGGTAGGGCGCGCCCTCCACCCTCGTGGATGGCTCGGGACTCTTTTGGCCCAACTCTTTTACTTCACGGGCTTCTTTTGGTCCATAAAAAATCATCAAAAAATGGCACGTAATTTGGACTCCGTTTGGTATTCCTTTTCTGTAAAACTCAAAAATAAGGAAAAACAGAAACTGGCACTGAGCTCTAGGTTAATAAGTTAGTCCCAAAATTCGTATAAAATAGCATATAAATGCATATAAAACATCCAAGATGGATAATATAATAGCATGGAACAATAAAGAATTATAGATACGTTGGAGACGTATCAAGCATCCTCGAGCTTAATTCATGCTCGTCCTCGAGTAGGTAAATGATAAAAACAGAATTTTTGATGTGGAATGCTACCTAACATAATTATCAATGTAATTTTATTTATTGTGGCATGAATGTTCAGATCTGAAAGATTCAAGACAAAAGTTTAATATTGACATAAAAATTATAATACTTCAAGCATACTAACAAAGTAATCATGTCTTCTCAAAATAACATGGCCAAAGAAAGTTTATCCCTACAAAATCATATAGTCTGGCTATGCTCCATCTTCATCACACAAAATATTCAAATCATGCACAACCCCAATGACAAGCCGAGCAATTGTTTCATACTTTTGATGTTCTCAAACCTTTTCAACTTTCACGCAATACATGAGCGTGAGCCATGGACATAGCACTATAGGTGGAATAGAAGGTGGTTGTGCAGAAGACAAAAAGAAGGAGAGGATAGTCTCACATCAACTAGGCATATCAACGGGCTATGGAGATGCCCATCAATAGATATCAATGTGAGTGAGTAGGGATTGCCATGCAATGGATGCACTAGAGCTATGAGTGTATGAAAGCTCAAAAATAAAACTAAGTGGGTGTGCATCCAACTTGCTTGCTCATGAAGACCAAGGGCATTTGAGGAAGCCCATCGTTGGAATATACAAGCCAAGTTCTATAATGAAAATTTTCCACTAGTATATGAAAGTGATAACATAGGAGACTCTCTATCATGAAGATCATGGTTCTACTTTGAGGCACAAGTGTGGTAAAAGGATAGTAGCATTGCCCCTTCTCTCTTTTTCTCTCATTTTTTTGTTTTTTTTGTTTTTTGGGCCTTCTCATTTTTTGGCCTTTCTCTTTTTTTATTTCCTCACATGGGACAATGCTCTATAATGAACATCATCACACTTTTATTTACTTAAAACTCAAGAATTACAACTCGATACTTAGAACAAAATATGACTCTATATGAATGCCTCTGGCGGTGTACCGGGATGTGCAATGAATCAAGAGTGACATGTATGAAAGAATTATGATCGGTGGCTTTGCCACAAATACAATTTCAACTACATGATCATGCAAAGCAATATGACAATGATGAAGTGTGTCATAATAAACGAAACAGTTGAAAGTTGCATGGCAATATATCTAGGAATGGCTATGGAAATGCCATAATAGGTAGGTATGGTGGCTGTTTTGAGGAAGTTATATGGTGGGTTTATGGTACCGGCGAAAGTTGCGCGGTACTAGAGAGGCTAGCAATGGTGGAAGGATGAGAGTGCGTATAATCCATGGACTCAACATTAGTCGTAAAGAACTCACATACTTATTGCAAAAGTCTATTAGCTATCGAAAAAAAGTACTACGCACATGCTCCTAGGGGGATAGATTGGTAGGAAAAAACCATCGCTCGTCCCCGACCGCCACTCATAAGGAAGACAATCAAAAAATATCTCATGCTCCAACTTCGTTACATAATGGTTTACCATACGTGCATGCTACGGGACTCACAAACCTTAACACAAGTATTTTTCAAATTTTGACAACTACTCACTAGCATGACTCTAATATTACCATCCTTATATCTCAAAACAATCATAAGGAATCAAACTTCACATAGCATTCAATACACTTTATATGAAAGTTTTTATTATATCCCTCTTGAATGCCCATCATATTAGGACTAAATTTATAACCAAAGAAAATTACCATGTTGTTTAAGACTCTCAAAATAATATAAGTGAAGCATGAGAGTTCATCTATTTCTTCAAAATAAAACCACTGTCATGCTCTAAAAAGATATAAGTGAAGCACTAGAGCAAACGACAAACTACTCCAAAAGATGTAAGCGAAGCAC
This sequence comes from Triticum urartu, assembly GCF_003073215.2. Classification (NCBI taxonomy): domain Eukaryota; kingdom Viridiplantae; phylum Streptophyta; class Magnoliopsida; order Poales; family Poaceae; genus Triticum; species Triticum urartu. Next base: position 151,225,717 of record NC_053026.1, on the reverse strand, counting down.
AATGAGTAGTTGAATAATTATGTAACTATGTGAAGACTCCTTCTCATAAATAAAATTTCATATTTTAAGTACTTTATTCAAACAGCAAGCAAAACAAAATAAAATTACATTGCAAGGATAGCACATATCATGTGAAGAAGCAAAAACTTGGGCTCAACCAAAACTGATCGATAGTTGTTGAAGAAGAAAGGTGGGATGCCTACCGGGGCATCCCCAAGCTTACATGCTTGAGACTTCTTGAAATATTAATTATGTATGCCTTGGGCTTTTGTGTCTCCTTAATTCCTTTCATATCGCGGTTTCTCTAAATCTTAAAAACTTCATCCACACAAAACTCAACAAGAACTCGTGAGATAAGTTAGTATAAATCCATGCTAAACCTTATCATTCTCTACTGTAGCAAATCACTAAAATTATTATTTAACATTGCCTACTAATTGCCTCTGCATATATAACACTCCTATCCTCAAATACAATCATTAAACAGGCAAACATATGCAAACAATGCAAACATAACAGTAATCTATCTTAACAGGATAGTCTGTAAAGAATGCAAGAGGAATCATACTTCTTTAACTCCAAAAATTCTGGAAAATTACCACACTGTAGATAATTTGTTAGTGACGGTGTAAAAATTTCAAGATTTTATCATGTTTTGACTATTCACCAATATTCAAAACATAACAGCAAACTTTCTGTTTTTAAAACAGCAACATATGGACTTGCAAAATAATCATGGTAAAGGCTACACTTGACTTTTTATTGAACTAAAATATGAAAAGCATTACTCTAAATAACAGCAAGAAAATCCTAATAAAATAAAATGATGCTTCAAGCAAAACACATATCATGTGGTGAATAAAAATATAGCTCCAAGTAAGGTTACCGATGAACGAAGACGAAAGAGGGGATGCCATCCGGGGCATCCCCAAGCTTAGGCTCTTGGTTGTCCTTGAATATTACCTTGGGGTGCCTTGGGAATCCCCAAGCTTAGGCTCTTGCCACTCCTTATTCCATAGTCCATTGAATCTTTACCCAAAACTAGAAAACTTCACAACACAAAACTCAACAGAAAACTCGTAAGCTCCGTTAGCATAAGAAAATAAATCACCACTTAGGTATTGTCAAGACAAGATTCATAATTTTTCTCATATTATGCCTACTGTACCATATCATTTCTAAAATTTATATTAAGCAATATAAGCCATAGAAACTAGAAAACAAGCAAACTATGCATCGAAAATAGAATCTGTCAAAAACAGAATAGTCTATAGTAATCTGTAACTCTCGAATACTTCTGTAACTCCAAAACTCCTGAGAAATTAGGAAGTACTAGGTAATTTGCTTATTAATCCTCTTCACAAAGAATTAGTATTTTATCGCGCTTCTGTTAAAAATGAAAACTAATCGCCTGGGCGCAAAAGTTTCTATTTTTCAGCAAGATCAAATCAACTATCACCATAGATCATCACAACGGTCTTACTTGGCACTTTATGAAACAAAAGCTATAAAACATGATTAATATAGTAGCATAATCATTTGAACATGCAAACACAGTAGGTAAAGGTGTTGGGTTGTCTCCCAACAAGCGCTTTTCTTTAATGCCTTTCTAGCTAGGCATGATAATTTCAACGATGCTCACATAAAAGATAAGAGTTGAAACATAAAGAGAGCATCATGAAGAATATGACTAACACATTTAAGCCTAACCCACTTACTATGCATAGGGATTTTGTGAGAAAACAATTTATGGGAACAAGAATCAACTAGCATAGGAAGACAAAACAAGCATAACTTCAAAAAAATTAACACATAGAGAGGAAACTTGATATTTTTGCAATTCCTACAAGCATATATTCCTCCCTCATAATAATTCTTAGTAGCATCATGAATAAATTCAACAATATAACCATCACATAAAGCATTCTTTTCATGATCTACAAGCATAGAAAATTTACTACTCTTCACATAAGCAAAATTCTTCTCATTCAGAATAGTGGGAGTATCATAAGAAACTCGAATACTATAAATTGTTTCCACATTAAAAGAGTAATCTTCAGAAAAAGGGTAATCATAATCATGACAAGTTTTGTAAATATAATCATCACTATTTTTTATAACATAAGTATCATCACAATAATCATCATAAGTAGCCACTTTGTTCTCATCATAATCAATTGAAACCTCTTCCAAGATAGTGGGATCATTACTAAATAAAGTCATGACCTCTCCAAATACACATTTATAATTATCACAATAAGATTCAACATCCTCCAAAATAGTGGGATCATTACTTCCTAAAGTTGACACTCTTACAAACCTACTTTCGTCAATATAATCATCATAAATAGGAGGCATGCTATCATCATAATAAATTAGCTCATCAAAACATGGGAGACTAAAAAAAATTATCTTCATTAAATATAGCATCCCCAAGCTTGGGCCTTTTCATATTATAAGCATAATCACTCTCATCATTAATAGTATGGATAGCTGATACGTCTCTAACGTATCTATAATTTTTGATTGCTCCATGCTATATTATCTACTGTTTTGGACATTATTGGGCTTTATTATCCACTTTTATATTATTTTTGGGACTAACCTATTAACCAAAGGCCTAGCCCAGAATTGCTGTTTTTTGTGCCTATTTTAGGGTTTCAAAGAAAAGGAATATCAAACGGAGTCCAAACGGAATGAAACCTTCGGGAACGTGATTTTCTCACTAAACATGATCCAGGAGACTTGGACCCCGTGTCAAGAAACAAGGGAGGAGGCGACAAGGTAGGTGGGCGCGCCTCCCCCCCAGGCGCGCCCTCCACCCTCGTGGGCCCCCTGTTGCTCCACCGACGTACTCCTTCCTCCTATATATACCTACGTACCCTCAAACGATCAGATACGGTGCCAATACCCTAATTCCACCGTCGCAACTTTCTGTATCCATGAGATCCCATCTTGGGGCCTGTTCCGGAGCTCCGCCGGAGGGGGTATCCATCACGGAGGGCTTCTACATCATCACCATAGCCCCTCCAATGAAGTGTGAGTAGTTCACCTCAGACCTACGGGTCCATAGTTATTAGCTAGATGGCTTCTTCTCTCTTTTTGGATCTCAATACAATGTTCTCCCCCTCTCTTGTGGAGATCTATTCGATGTAATCTTCTTTTTGCGGTGTGTTTGTTGAGACCGATGAATTGTGGGTTTATGATCAAGTCTATCTATGAACAATATTTGAATCTTCTCTGAATTCTTTTATGTATGATTGGTTATCTTTGCAAGTCTCTTTGAATTATCGGTTTGGTTTGGCCTACTAGATTGATCTTTCTTGCAATGGGAGAAGTGCTTAGCTTTGGGTTCAATCTTGTGGTGTCCTTTCCTAGTGCCAGTAGGGGCAGCAAGGCATGTATTGTATTGTTGCCATCGAGGATAACAAGATGGTGTTTTCATCATATTGCATGAGTTTATCCCTCTACATCATGTCATCTTTCTTAAGGCGTTACTCTGTTTTCATTAACTTAATACTCTAGATGCATGCTGGATAGCGGTCGATGAGTGGAGTAATAGTAGTAGATTTAGGCAGGAGTCGGTCTACTTGTCTCAGACGTGATGCCTATATACATGATCATACCTAGATATTCTCATAACTATGCTCAATTTTGTCAATTGCTCAACAGTAATTTGTTCACCCACAGTAAAATACTTATGCTCTTGAGAGAAGCCAATAGTGAAACCTATGGCCCTGGGTCTATCTTGACCATATTAATCTTCCAATACTTAGTTACTTCCTTTGCTTTTTTACTTTGCTTTTATTTTACTTTGCATCTTTATCATAAAAATACCAAAAATATTATCTTATCATATCTATCAGATGTCACTCTCGTAAGTGGCCGTGTAGGGATTGACAACCCCTTATCACGTTGGTTGCGAGGATTTATTTGTTTTGTGCAGGTACGAGGGACTCGCGCGTAGCCTCCTACTGGATTGATACCTTGGTTCTCAAAAACCGAGGGAAATACTTATGCTACTTTGTTGCATCATCCCTTCCTCTTCGGGGAAAAACCAATGCAGTGCTCAAGAGGTAGCAATAGCACCAATAGTATAGCAATTATCATCATCACAATGAGTAATAGGTGAAGGAAATATGCCCTAGAGGCAATAATAAAGTTATTATTTATTTCCTTATATCATGATAAATGTTTATTATTCATGCTAGAATTGTATTAACCGGAAACATGATACGTGTGTGAATACATAGACATACAGAGTGTCACTAGTATGCCTCTACTTGACTAGATCGTTGATCAAAGATGGTTGTGTTTCCTAGCCATAGACATGAGTTGTCATTTGATTAACGGGATCACATCATTAGGAGAATGATGTGATTGACTTGACCCATTCTGTTAGCTTAGCACTTGATCGTTTAGTATGTTGCTATTGCTTTCCTCATGACTTATACATGTTCCTATGACTATGAGATTATGCAACTCCTGTTTACCAGAGGAACACTTTGTGTGCTACCAAACGTCACAACGTAACTGGGTGATTATAAAGGTGCTCTACATGTGTTTCTGAAGGTACTTGTTGGGTTGGCATATTTCGAGATTAGGATTTGTCACTCTGATTGTCGGAGAGGTATCTCTGGGCCCACTCGGTAATGGACATCACTATAAGCCTTGCAAGCATTGTAACTAATGAGTTAGTTGAGGGATGATGTATTTCGGAACAAGTAAAGAGAGACTTGCCAGTAACGAGATTGAACTAGGTATTGAGATACCGACGATCAAATCTTGGGGAAGTAACATACCGATGACAAAGGGAACAACGTATGTTGTTATGCGGTTTGACTGATAAAGACCTTCGTAGAATATGTGGGAGCCAATATGAGCATCCAGGTTCCGCTATTGGTTATTGGCCGGAGACGTGTCTCGGTCATTTCTACATAGTTCTCGAACCCGTAGGGTCCGCACGCTTAAAGTTTCGGTGACGATTGTATTATGAGTTTATGTGATTTGATGTACCAAAGGTAGTTTGGAGTCCCGGATGAGATCGGGGACATGACGAGGAGTCTCAAAATGGTCGAGACGTAAAGATCGATATATTGGACGACTATATTCGTACATCGGAATGGTTCTGATTGATTCGGGTATTTTCGGAGTACGGGGGAGTTACAGGAATTGGCCGGGAGAAGTATTGGGCCTTATTGGGCCATACGGGAATAGAGGAGAGAGGCCAAAAGGAAGGAGGCGCCCCCCCTCTGGTCTGAATTGGACAAGGGGTGCAGCCCCTTTTTCCTTCTCCCTCTCCCCCTCTTTCCTTCTCTCCAACTCCGGAAAGGAAAGGGGAATCCTACTAGGACTTGGGAGTCCTAGTAGGACTCCCCACACTTGGCGCGCCCCCTCTAGGGCTGGCCTCTCCCTCTCTCCTTTATATACGGGGGCAGGGGGCACCTCTAGACACAACAATTGATCATTGATCTTTTTGCCGTGTGCGGTGCCCCCTCCACCATAATCCACCTCGGTCATATCGTAGCAGTGCTTAGGCGAAGCCCTGCGTCGGTAGCATCATCATCACCGTCACCACACCGTTGTGCTGACGGAACTCTCCCTCAAATATGCTGGATTGGAGTTCGTGTGACGTCATCGAGTTGAACGTGTGCTAAACTCGGAGGTGCCATGCGTTCGGTACTTGGATCGGTCGGATCGTGAAGATGTACGACTACATCAACCGCGTTGTGCTAACGCTTCCTCTTTCGGTCTACGAGGGTACGTGGACACACTCTCCCCTCTCGTTGCTATGCATCACCATGATCCTGCGTGTGCGTAGGAATTTTTTTGAAATTACTATGTTACCTAATAGTGGTATCAGAGCCAGGTCTTATGCGTTGATGTTATATGCACGAGTAGAACACAAGTGAGTTGTGGGCGATATAAAGTCATACTGCTTACCAGCATGTCATACTCTGGTTCGGCGGTATTGTTCGATGAAGCGGCGCGGACTGACATTACGCGTACGCTGACGCGAGACTGGTTCTACCGACGTGCTTTGCACACAGGTGGCTGGTGGGTGTCAGTTTCTCCAACTTTAGTTGAACCGAGTGTGGCTATGCCCGGTCCTTGAGAAGGTTAAAACAACACTAACTTGACGAACTATCGTTGTGGTTTTGATGTGTAGGTAAGAACGGTTCTTGCTTAGCCCGTAGCAGCCATGTAAAACTTGCAACAACTAAGTAGAGGACGTCTAACTTGTTTTTGCTGGGCATGTTGTGATGTGATATGGTCAAGATGTGATGAAATATAAGTTGTTGTATGAGATGATCATGTTTGGTTGAAGTTATCAGCAACTGGCAGAAGCCTTATGGTTGTCTCTTTATTGCATAAGATGCAAGTGCCAAATAATTGCTTTACTTTATCGCTATGCGATAGCAATAGTTGCAAGAGCAATAGTTGGCGAGACGACCATGTGACGACACATTGATATAGATCAAGATGATGGAGATCATGGTGTCATGCCGGTGACGATGGAGATCATGACGATGCTTTGGAGATGGAGATCAAAGGCACAAGATGATGATGGCCATATCATGTCACATATTTTGATTGCATGTGATGTTTATCTTTTATACATCTTTTTTTGCTTAGATCGACGGTAGCACTATAAGATGATCTCTCACTAAATTTCAAGGTATAAGTGTTCTTCCTGAGTATGCACCGTTGCAAAAGTTCTTCGTGCTGAGACACCACGTGATGATCGGGTGTGATAAGCTCTACGTTCAAATACAACGGGTGCAAAACAGTAGCACACGCGGAATACTCAGGTTAAATTTGACGAGCCTAGCATATACAGATATGGCCTCCGAACACTGAGACCGAAAGGTCGAGCGTGAATCATATAGTAGATATGATCAACATAGTGATGTTCACCATTGAAACTACTCCATCTCACGTGATGATCGGACATGGTTTAGTTGATATGGATCACGTGATCACTTAGAAGATTAGAGGGATGTCTATATAAGTGGGAGTTCTTAAGTAATTTGATTAATTGAACTTTAATTTATCATGAACTTAGTCGTGGTAGTATTAGCATATCTATGTTGTAGATCAATAGCTCGCGTTTAGCTCCCCTGTTTTATTTTTGATATGTTCCTAGAGAAAACTAAGTTGAAAGATGTTAGTAGCAATGATGCAGATTGGACCCGTGATCTGAGGATTATCCTCATTGTTGCACAGAAGAATTATGTCCTTGATGCACCGCTAGGTGACAGACCTATTACAGGAGCAGATGTAGACGTTATGAACGTTTGGCTAGCTCAGTATGATGACTACTTGATAGTTTAGTGCACCATGCCTAACGTCTTAGAATCGGGACTTCAAATACGTTTTGAATGTTATGGACCATATGAAATGTTCCAGGAGTTGAAGTTGATATTTCAAGAAAATACCCGAGTTGAGAGATATGAAGTCTCCAACAAGTTCTATAGCTAAAAGATGGAGGAGAATAGCTCAAGCAGTGAGCATGTGCTCAGATTGTCTGGGTACTACAATCGCTTGAATCAAGTGGGAGTTAATCTTCCAGATAAAATAGAGATTGACAGAATTCTCTAGTCACCATCACCAAGTTAGTAGAACTTCGTGATGAACTATAGTATGCAAGGGATGACGAAAACAATTCCCGAGCTTTTCATGATGATGAAATCGATGAAGGTACAAATCAAGAAAAGCATCAAGTGTTGATGGTTGACAAGACCACTAGTTTCAAGAAAAGGGCAAAGGGAAGAAGGGGAACTTCAAGAAGAACGACAAGCAAGTTGCTACTAATGAGAAGAAGCCCAAGTCTAGATCTAAGCCTGAGACTAAGTACTTCTACTGCAAAGGAAATGGTCACTGGAAGTGGAACTTCCCTAGATACTTGGTGGATAAGAAGGATGGCAAAGTAAACAAAGGTATATTTGATATACATGTTATTTATGTGTACTTTACTAGTGTTTATAGCAACCCCTCGGTATTTGATACTAGTTCAGTTGCTAAGAGTAGTAACTTGAAACGGGAGTTGCAGAATAAACAAAGACTAGTTGAGGGTGAAGTGACGATCTATGTTGGGAGTGGTTCCAAGATTGATATGATCATCATCGCACACTCCCTATACTTTCTGGATTAGTGTTGAACCTAAATAAGTGTTATTTGGTGTTTGCGTTGAGCATGAATATGATTTGATCATGTTTATTGAAATACTGTTATTCATTTAAGTTAGAGAATAATTATTGTTCTGTTTACATGAATAAAACCTTCTATGGTCATACACCCAATGAAAATGGTCTGTTGGATCTCGATCGTAGTGATACACATATTCATAATATTGAAGCCAAAAAATGCAAAGTTAATAATGATAGTGCAACTCATTTGTGGCACTGCCGTTTAGGTCATATTGGTGTAAAGCACATGAAGAAACTCCATGCTGATGGGCTTTCGGAATCACTTGATTATGAATCACTTGATGCTTGCGAACCATGCCTCATGGGCAAGATGACTAAGACTATGTTCTCCGGAACCATGGAGCGAGCAACTGACTTATTGGAAATAATACATACTGATGTATGCGGTCCCATGAGTATTGAGGCTCGCGGCGGGTATCGTTATTTTCTGACCTTCACAGATGATTTGAGCAGATATGTGTATATCTACTTGATCAAACATAAGTCTGAAACATTTGAAAGGTTCAAAGAACTTCAGAGTGAAGTGGAAAATCATCGTGACAAGAAAATAAAGTTTCTACGATCTGATCGCAGAGACAAATATTTGAGTTACGAGTTTGGTCTTCAATTAAAAACAATGTGGAATAGTTTCACAAATTCGTGCCACCTGGAACACCACAGCATATTGGTGTGTCCGAACGTCATAACCATACTATTATTGGATATAGTGCAATCTATGATGTTTCTTACTGATTTACCACCATAGTTTTGGGGTTATGCATTAGAGACAGCTGCATTCACGTTAAAAAGGGAACCATCTAAATCCGTTGAGACGACATGGTATGAACTGTGGTTTGGCAAGAAAACAAAGTTTTTGTTTCTTAAAGTTTGGGGTTGCGATGTTTATGTGAAAAAGTTTCATCTTGATAAGCTCAAACCCTAGTCGGAGAAGTGCGTCTTCATAGGATACCAAAAAGTAACTATTGGGTACACCTTCTATCATAGATCCGAAGGCAAGATTTTTGTTGCTGAGAATGGATCCTTTCTAGAGAAGGAGTTTCTCTTGAAAGAAGTGAGTGGGAGGAAAGTAGAACTTGATGAGGTAACTATATCTGCTCCCTTATTGGAAAGTAGTTCATCACAGAAATCTCTTTCTGTGACTCCTACACCAATTAGTGAGGAAGCTAATGATGATGATCATGTAACTTCAGATCAAGTTACTACCGAACCGCATAGGTCAACCAGAGTGAGATCCGCACCAGAGTGGTACGATAATCCTTTTTTGGAGGTCATATTAATTGACCATGATGAACCTACGAACTATGAGGAAGCGATGATGAGCCCAGATTCCGCGAAATGGCTTGAGGCCATGAAATCTGAGATGAGATCCATGTATGAGAACAAAGTGTGGACTTTGGTTGACTTGCCCGATGATCGGCAAGCCATAGAAAATAAATGGATCTTCAAGAGGAAGACGGATGCTGATAGTAGTGTTACTATCTACGAAGATGGACTTGTCGAAAAAGGTTTTGACAAAGTTCAAGGTGTTAACTACGATGAGATTTTCTCACTCGTAGCGATGCTTAAATCTTTCTGAATCATGTTAGAAAATTTCCACATTTTATGAAATCTGGCAAATGGATGTCGAAACTACATTCCTTAATGGATTTCTTAAAGAAGAGTTGTATATGATGCAACCAGAAGGTTTTGTCGATCCTAAAAGTTCTAACAAAGTAAGCAAGCTCCAGCGATCCATCTATGGACTGGTGCAAGCATGTCGGAGTTGGAATATATGCTTTGATAAAGTGATCAAAGCATATAGTTTTATACAGACTTGTGGTGAAGCCTGTATTTACAAGAAAGTGAGTGGGAGCACTACAGCATTTGTAATAAATATATGTGAATGACATATTGTTGATCGGAAATAACATATAATTTTCTGGAAAGCATAAAGGAGTATTTGAAAGGAGTTTTTCAAATAAAGACCTCGGTGAAGCTACTTACATATTGAGCATCAAGATGTATAGAGATAGATCAAGATGTTTGATAAGTTTTTCAATGAGTACATACCTTGACAAGATTCTGAAGTAGTTCAAAATGGAATAGTCAAAGAAAGAGTTCTTACCTATGTTACGAGGTGTGAAATTGAGTAAGACTCAAAGCCCAACCACGGCAGAAGATAGAAAGAGAATGGAAGTCATTCCCTATGCCTTAGCCATAGTTTCTATAAAGTATGCCATGCTGCGTACCAGATCTATTGTATACCCTACACTGAGTTTAGCAAGGGAGTGCAATAGTGATCTAGGAGTAGACCACTGGACAACGGTCAAAATTATCCTTAGTGGAATAAGGATATGTTTCTCGATTATGGAGATGACAAGAGGTTCGTCGTAAAGGGTTACGTCGATGCAAATTTTGACACTGATCCAGATGACTCTAAGTCTCAATCTAGATATATTTTGAAAGTGGGAGCAATTAGCTAGCGTAGCTCTGTGCAGAGCATTGTTGACATAGAAATTTGCAAAATACATATGGATCTGAATGTGGCAGACCCGTAGACTAAACTTCTCTCACAAGAAAAACATGATCACCCTTAGTACTCTTTGAGTGTTAATCACATAGCGATGTGAACTAGATTATTGACTCTAGTAAACCTGTGGGTGTTGGTCACATGACGATGTGAACTATGGGTGTTAATCACATGGTGATGTGAACTATTAGTGTTAAATCACATGGCAATGTGAACTAGATTATTGAATCTAGTGCAAGTGGGAGACTGAAGGAAATATGCCCTAGAGACAATAATGAAGTTATTATTTATTTCCTTATATTATGATAAATGTTTATTATTCATGCTAGAATTGTATTAACCGGAAACATGATACATGTGTGAATACATAGACATACAGAGTGTCACTAGTATGCCTCTACTTGACTAGCTCGTTGATCAAAGATGGTTATGTTTCCTAGCCATAGACATGAGTTGTCATTTGATTAATGGGATCACATCATTAGGAGAATGATGTGATTGACTTGACCCATTCCGTTAGCTTAGAACTTAATTGTTTAGTATCTTGCTCTTTCTTCATGACTTATACGTGTTCCTATGACTATGCGATTATGCAACTCCCGTTTACCGGAGGAACACTTTGTGTGCTACCAAACGTCACAATGTAACTGGGTTATTATAAAGGTGCTCTACAAGTGTCTCCGAAGGTACTTGTTGGGTTGGCGTATTTCGAGATTAGGATTTCTCACTCCGATTGTCGGAGAGGTATCTCTGGGCCCACTCGGTAATGCACATTGATACGTCTCCAACGTATCTATAATTTTCGATTGCTCCATGCTATATTATCTACTGTTTTGGACATAATTGGGCTTTATTATCCACTTTTATATTATTTTTTGGACTAACCTATTAACCAGAGGCCCAACCCAGAATTGCTGTTTTTTTGCCTATTTTAGGGTTTCGAAGAAAAGGAATATCAAACGGAGTCCAAACGGAATGAATCCTTCGTGAACGTGATTTTCTCACCGAACATGATCCAGGAGACTTGGACCCTACGTCAAGAAACAAAGGAGGAGGACACGAGGTAGGGGGTGCGCCTACCCCCCCAGGCGCGCCCTCCACCCTCATGGGCCCCCTGTTGCTCCACCGACGTACTCCTTCCTCCTATATATACCTACGTACCCCCAAACGATCAGATACTGAGCCAAAACCCTAATTACACCGCCGCAACTTTCTGTATCCACGAGATCCCATCTTGGGGCCTGTTCCAGAGCTCCGTCGGAGGGGGTATCCATCGCGGAGGGCTTCTACATCATCACCATAGCCCCTCCGATGAAGTGTGAGTAGTTCACCTCAGACATACGGGTCCATAGTTATTAGCTAGATGACTTCTTCTCTCTTTATGGATCTCAATACAATGTTCTCCCCCTCTCTTGTGGAGATCTATTCGATGTAATCTTCTTTTGCGGTGTGTTTGTTGAGACCGATGAATTGTGGGTTTGTGATCAAGTCTATCTATGAACAATATTTGGATCTTCTCTGAATTCTTTTATGTATGATTGGTTATCTTTGCAAGTCTCTTCGAATTATCAGTTTGGTTTGGCCTACTAGATTGATCTTTCTTGCAATGGGAGAAGTGCTTAGCTTTGGGTTCAATCTTGTGGTGTCCTTTCCTAGTGCCAGTAGGGGCAGCAAGGCATGTATTGTATTGTTGCCATCGAGGATAACAAGATGGGGTTTTCATCATATTGCATGAGTTTATCCCTCTACATCATGTCATCTTGCTTAAGGTGTTACTCTGTTTTCATGAACTTAATACTCTATATGCATGCTGGATAGCAGTCGATGAGTGGAGTAATAGTAGTAGATGCAGGCAGGAGCCGGTCTACTTGTCTGGGACGTGATGCCTATATACATGATTATAGCTAGATATTCTCATAACTATGCTCAATTCTGTCAATTGCTCAACAGTAATTCGTTCACCCACCGTAAAATACTTATGCTGTTGAGAGAAGCCACTAGTGAAACCTATGGCCCCCGGGTCTATCTTCATCATATTAATCTTCCAATACTTAGTTATTTCCTTTGCTTTTATTTTACTTTGCATCTTTATCATAAAAATACCAAAAATATTATCTTATCATATCTATCAGATCTCACTCTCGTAAGTGGCCGTGTAGGGATTGACAACCCCTTATCGCGTTGGTTGCGAGGATTTATTTGTTTTGTGCAGGTACGAGGGACTCACTCGTAGCCTCCTACTGGATTGATACCTTGGTTCTCAAAAACTGAGGGAAATACTTACGCTACTTTGCTGCATTATCCCTTCCTCTTCGGGGAAAAACCAACGTAGTGCTCAAGAGGTAGCAAGAAGGATTTCTGGCGATGTTGCCGGGAGTCTACGCAAATGTCAATCTACCAAGTACCCATCACAATCGTTATCTCCCGCATTACATTATTTGCCATTTGCCTCTCGTTTTCCTATCCCCCACTTCACCCTTGCCATTTTATCCGCCCTCTCTCTCTATCCTCCCTCTCTTTTCCTGTTTGCCTCTTTTTGCCCGCTTGCTTTTTGTTTGCTTGTGTGTTGGATTGCTTGCTTGTCACGATGGCTCAAGATAACACTAAATTGTGTGACTTTACCAGTACCAACAACAATGATTCTATTAGCACTCCGATTGCTCCTCTTACCGATGCTGAATCTGGTGAAATTAATGCTGCCTTGCTGAATCTTGTCATGAAAGATCCATTTTCTGGCCTTCCTAGTCAAGATGCCGCTACCCATGTAAATAGCTTCGTTGATTTGTGTGATATGCAAAAGAAGAAAGATGTGGATAATGATATTGTTAAATTGAAGCTATTTCCTTTTTCGCTTAGAGATCGTGCTAAAGCTTGGTTCTCATCTTTGCCTAAAAATAGTATTGATTCATGGAATAAGTGCAAAGATGCTTTTATCTCTAAGTATTTTCCTCCCGCTAAGATCATCTCCCTTAAAAACGATATTATGAATTTTAAGCAACTTGATCATGAACATGTTGCACAAGCTTGGGAGAGGATGAAATTAATGATACATAATTGCCCTACTCATGGTTTGAATTTTTGGATGATTATACAAAAAATTTATGCCGGATTGAATTTTTCTTCTAGAAATCTTTTAGATTCGGCCGCAGGAGGCACTTTTATGGAAATCACTTTAGGAGAAGCTACTAAACTCCTAGATAATATTATGGTTAATTATTCTCAATGGCATACTAGAAGATCTACTAATAAAAAGGTGCATGCGATAGAAGAAATTAATGTTTTGAGTGGGAAGATGGATGAACTTATGAAATTATTTGCTAGTAAAAGTGTTTCTTCTGATCCTAATGATATGCCCTTGTCTACTTTGATTGAGAATAGTAATGAATCCATGGATGTGAATTTTGTTGGTGGGAACAATTTTGGTAATAACGCATATAGAGGAAATTTTAATCCTAGGCCTTATCCTAGTAATCCCTCTAATATTTATGGTAATTCCTACAAAAATTCTTATGGAAATTACAATAAGATGCCCTCTGATTTTGAATCTAATATTAAAGAATTTATTACTTCGCAAAAGAATTTCAATGCTTTGATTGAAGAAAAATTACTTAAGATTGATGAGTTGGCTAGGAACGTTGATAGAATTTCTCTTGATGTTGATTCTTTGAAACTTAGATCTATTCCACCTAAGCATGATATCAATGAGTCTCTCAAAGCCATGAGAATTTCCATTGATGAGTGCAAAGAAAGAACCGCCAGGATGCGTGCTAAGAAAGATGCCTTTATAAGAGCGTGTTCTTCTAGCTCCTATGAAAATAAAGATGAAAATCTAAAATTTATTGATGTGTCTCCTATTAAATCTTTGTTTTGCAATATGAATCTTAATAATTATGGGACTGAATATGATCCACCTTTACCTAGAAGGCATTCCAAGAATTCGGAGTTTTTAGATCGTGATGCTAAAATTGATGAAAGTGGGATCGAAGAAATTAAAACCCTAGATGTTGTTAAACCCACTATTTTGGATTTCAAGGAATTTAATTATGAAAATTGCTCTTTGATTGATTGTATTTCCTTGTTACAATCCGTGCTAAATTCTCCTCACGCTTATAGTCAAAATAATGCGTTCACTAAACATATCGTTGATGTCTTAATGCAAACTTATGAAGAAAAACTTGAATTGGAAGTTTCTATCCCTAGAAAACTTTATGATGAGTGGGAACCAACTATTAAAATTAATATTCAAGATCATGAGTTCTATGCTTTATGTGATTTGGGTGCTAGTGTTTCCACGATTCCCAAGACTTTGTGCGATTTGTTAGGTTTCCGTGATTTTGATGATTGCTCTCTAAACTTGCATCTTGCGGATTCCACTATTAAGAAACCTATGGGAATAATTAATGATGTTCTTATTGTTGCAAATAGGAATTATGTACCCATATATATTATTGTTCTTGACATAGATTGCAATCCTTCATGTCCTATTATTCTTGGTAGACCTTTCCTTAGAACGATTGGTGCAATTATTGATATGAAGGAAGGAAATATTAGATTCCAATTTCCGTTAAGGAAAGGCATGGAACACTTCCCTAGAAATAAAATGAAATTACCTTATGAATCTATTATGAGAGCCACCTATGGATTGCCTACCAAAGATGGCGATACCTAGATCTATGTTTGCTTTTTATGCCTAGCTAGGGGCGTTAAACGATAGCGCTTGTTGGGAGGTAACCCAATTTTATTTTTATTCCTTGATTTTTTTTCTCCTGTTTAGTAATAAATAATTTATCTATCCTCTGTTTAGGTTGTGTTTTTTGTGTTTAATTAGTGTTTGTGCCAAGTAGAACCGTTGGGAAGACTTGGGGAAAGTCTTGATATCTTGCTGTAAAAAACAGAAACTTTACCGATCACGAGAACTGCTCCATTATTATTTGGAAGGTTCTATTTAGTTAATTATTTTTGAATATGATTAATATATAAATTCCTCACGTCCAGCAATTTATTTTAGAATTTTTGGGGTTCCAGATCTTGCGCTAGCTACATATTACTACAGACTATTCTGTTTTGACAGATTCTGTTTTTCGTGTGTTGTTTGCTTATTTTGATGAATCTATGGCTAGTAAAATAGTTTATAAACCATAGAAAAGTTGGAATATAGTAGGTTTAACACCAATATAAATAAATAATGAGTTCATTACAGTACCTTGAAGTGGTCTTTTGTTTTCTTTCGCTAACGGAGCTCACGAGATTTTCTACTTTAAGTTTTGTGTTGTGAAGTTTTCAAGTTTTGGGTAAAGATTTGATGGATTATGGAACAAGGAGTGGCAAGAGCCTAAGCTTGGGTATGCCCATGGCACCCCCAAGATAATCTAAGGACACCTAAAAGCTAAAGCTTGGGGATGCCTCGGAAGGCATCCCCTCTTTTCGTCTACTTGTATTGATAACTTTACTTGGAGCTATATTTTTATTCACCAAATGATATGTGTTTTGCTTGGAGCGCCTTGTATGATTTGAGTCTTTGCTTTTTAGTTTACCACAATCATCCTTGCTGTACACACCTTTTGAGAGAGCCATACATGATTTGGAATTTGTTAGAATACTCTATGTGCTTCGCTTATATCATTTGAGTTATATAGTTTTGCTCTAGTACTTCAATTACATATTTTAGAGCACGGTGGTGGATTAGTTTTATAGAAACTATTGATCTCTCATGATTCACTTAGATTATTTTGAGAGTCTTAAATAGCATGGTAATTTGCTTAAATAATCCTAATATGCTAGGTATTCAAGATTAATAAAAAAATTCTTATGAGTGTTTTGAATACTAAGAGAAGTTTGATGCTTGATGATTGTTTTGAGATATGGAGGTAATAATATCAAAGTCGTGCTAGTTGAGTAGTTGTGAATTTGAGAAATGCTTGTGTTGAAGTTTGCAAGTCCCGTAGCATGCATGTATTGTAAACGTTATGTAACAAATTTGAAACATAAGGTGTTATTTGATTGTCTTCCTTATGAGTGGTGGTCGGGGACGAGCGATGGTCTTTTCCTACCAATCTATCCCCCTAGGAGCATGTGCGTAGTGCTTGGTTTTTGATGACTTGTAGATTTTTGCAATAAGTATGTGAGTTCTTTATGACTAATGTTGAGTCCATGGATTATACGCACTCTCACCCTTCCATCATTGCTAGCCTCTTCGGTACCGTGCATTGCCCATTCTCACATTGAGAGTTGGTGCAAACTTCGCCAGTGCATCCAAACCCCGTGATATGATATGATCTTTCACACATAAACCTCCTTATATCTTCCTCAAAACAGCCACCATACCTACCTATTATGGCATTTCCATAGCCATTCCGAGATATATTGCCATGAAACTTTCCACCATTCTGTTTATCATGACACATTCATCATTGTCATATTGCTTAGCATGATCATGTAGTTGACATAGTATTTGTGGCAAAGCCACCGTTCATAATTCTTTCATACATGTCACTCTTGGTTCATTGCATATCCCGGTACACCGCCGGAGGCATTCATATAGAGTCATATCTTGTTCTAAGTATCGAGTTGTAATTCTTGAGTTGTAAGTAAATAGAAGTGTGATGACCATCATTCATAGAGCATTGTCATAAAAAAGGGAAGGCCAAATAAAAAAATAAACAAAGAAGGGACAACGCTACTATCCTTTTTCCACACTTGTGCTTCAATGTAGCACCATAATCTTCATGATAGAGAGTCTTTTGTTTTGTCACTTTCATATACTAGTGGGAATTTTTCATTATGGAACTTGGCTTGTATATTCCAACAATGGGCCTCCTAAAGTGCCCTAGTTCTTCGTGAGCAAGCAAGTTGGATGCACACCCACTTAGTTTCTTTTGTTGAGATTTCATACATTTATAGCTCTAGTGCATCTGTTGCATGGCAATCCCTACTCCTTGCATTAACATCAATCGATGGGCATCTCCATAGCCCATTGATTAGCCTTGTTGATGTGAGACTTTCTCCTGTTTTGTCTTCTCCACATAACCCCCATCATCATATTCTATTCCACCCATAGTGCTATATCCATGGCTCGCGCTCATATATTGCGTGAAAGTTTATAGGTTTGATATTACTAAAGTATGAAACAATTGCTTGGCTTGTCATCGGGGTTGTGCATGATGAGAGCATTCTTTTGTGACTAAAATGGAGCAAGACTAAACTATATGATTTTGCAGGGATGAACTTTCTTTGGCCATGTTATTTTGAGAGGACATAATTGCTTAGTTAGTATGCTTGAAGTATTATTATTTTTATGTCAATATGAACTTTTATCTTGAATCTTTCGGATCTGAATATTCATACCACAATTAAGAAGAATTACATTAAAATTATGCCAAGTAGCACTCCGCATCAAAAATTCTGTTTTTATCATTTACCTACTCGAGGACGAGGAGGAATTAAGCTTGGGGATGCTTGATACGTCTCCATCGTATCTATAATTTTTGATTGCTCCATGCTATATTATCTACTTTTTTGGACATTATTGGGCTTTATTATCCACTTTTATATTATTTTTGGGACTAACCTATTAACCGAAGGCCCAACCCAGAATTGCTGTATTTTTTTGCCTATTTTAGGGTTTCGAAGAAAAGGAATATCAAACGGAGTCCAAACAGAATGAAACCTTCGGGAACGTGATTTTCTCGCCGAGCATGATCTAGGAGACTTGGACCCTACGTCAAGAAACAAAGGAGGAGGCCACGAGGTAGGGGGCGCGCCTCCCCCCCCCCCCCAGGTGCTCCCTCCAGCCTCATGGGCCCACTATTGCTCCACCGACGTACTCCTTCCTCCTATATATACCTACGTACCCCAAACGATCAGATACGGAGCCAAAACCCTAATTCCACCGTCGCAACTTTCTATATCCACGAGATCCCATCTTGGGGCCTGTTCCGGAGCTCCGCCGGAGGGGGTATCCATCACGGAGTGCTTCTACATCATCACCATAGCCCCTCCGATGAAGTGTGAGTAGTTCACCTCAGACCTACGGGTCCATAGTTATTAGCTAGATGGCTTATTCTCTCTTTTTGGATCTCAATACAATGTTCTCCCCCTCTCTTGTGGAGATCTATTCGATGTAATCTTCTTTTTGCGGTGTGTTTGTTGAGACCAATGAATTGTGGGTTTATGATCAAGTCTATTTATGAACAATATTTGAATATTCTCTGAATTCTTTTATGTATGATTGGTTATCTTTGCAAGTCTCTTCGAATTATCAGTTTGGTTTGGCCTACTAGATTGATCTTTCTTGCAATGGGAGAAGTGCTTAGCTTTGGGTTCAATCTTGCGGTGTCCTTTCCCAGTGACAGTAGGGGCAGCAAGGCACGTATTGTATTGTTGCCATCGAGGATAACAAGATGGGGTTTTCATCATATTGCATGAGTTTATCCCTCTACATCATGTCATCTTGCTTAAGGCGTTACTCTGTTTTCATTAACTTAATACTCTAGATGCATGCTAGATAGCGGTCGATGAGTGGAGTAATAGTAGTAGATGCATGCAGGAGTCGGTCTACTTGTCTCGGACGTGATTCCTATATACATGATCATACCTAGATATTCTCATAACTATGCTCAATTCTGTCAATTGCTCAACAGTAATTCGTTCACCCACCATAAAATACTTATGCTCTTGAGAGAAGCCACTAGTGAAACCTATGGCCCCCGAGTCTATCTTCATCATATTAATCTTCCAATACTTAGTTATTTCCTTTGCTTTTATTTTACTTTGCATCTTTATCATAAGAATCCTGAAAATATTATCTTATCATATATCAGATCTCACTCTCGTAAGTGGCCGTGTAGGGATTGACAACCCCTTATCGCATTGGTTGCGAGGATTTATTTGTTTTGTGCAGGTACGAGGGACTCGCGCGTAGCCTCCTACTGGATTGATACCTTGGTTCTCAAAAACTGAGGGAAATACTTATGCTACTTTGCTGCATCATCCCTTCCTCTTCGTGGAAAAACCAACACAGTGCTCAAGAGGTAGCACACATCACTATAAGCCTTGAAAGCATTGTAACAAGTGAGTTAGTTGCGGGATGATATATTACGGAACGAGTAAAGAGACTTGCCAATAACGAGATTGAACTAGGTATTGAGATACCGACGATCGAATCTCGGGCAAGTAACATACCGATGACAAAGGGAACAACTTATGTTGTTATGCGTTTTGACCGATAAAGATCTTCGTAGAATATGTGGGAACCAGTATAAGCATCCAGGTTCCGCTATTGGTTATTGGCCGGAGACGTGTCTCGGTCATGTCTACATAGTTCTCAAACCCGTAGGATCCGCACGCTTAAAGTTTCTGTGATGATTGTATTATGAGTTTATGTGATTGGATGTACCGAAGGTAGTTCGGAGTCCCGGATGATATCGGGGACATGACGAGGAGTCTTGAAATGGTCGAGACGTAAAGATCGATATATTGGACGACTATATTCGGACATCGGAAAAAGTTCCGAGTGATTCGGTTATTTTCGGAGTACCGGCGAGTTACGGGAATTCACCGGGAGAAGTATTGGGCCTTATTGGGCCATACGGGAATAGAGGAGAGAGGCCAAAAGGAAGGAGGCGCCCTCCCCCCTCTGGTCCGAATTGGACAAGGGGTGCAGCCGCCTTTTTTCTTCTCCCTCTCCCCCACTTTCCTTCTCTCCTACTCCAGAAAGGAAAGGGGAATCCTACTAGGACTTGGGAGTCCTAGTAGGACTCCCCACACTTGGTGCGCCCCCTCTAGGCCCGGCCTCTCCCTCTCTCCTTTATATACGGGGGCAGGGGCACCTCTAGACACAACAATTGATCATTGATCTTTTAGCCGTGTGTGGTGCCCCCCTCCACCATAATCCACCTCGGTCATATCGTAGCAGTGCTTAGGTGAAGCCCTGCGTCGGTAGCATCATCATCACCGTCATCATGCCGCCGTGCTGACGGAACTCTCCGTCAAAGCTCTGCTGGATCGGAGTTCATGGGACATCATTGAGCTGAACGTGTGCTGAACTCGGAGGTGCCGTGTGTTCAGTACTTGGATCGGTCGGATTGTGAAGACGTACGACTACATCAACCGTGTTGTGATAACGCTTCCGCTTTCGGTCTATGAGGGTACGTGGACACACTATCCCCTCTCGTTGCTATGCATCACCATGATCCTGCATGTGCATCGGAATTTTTTTGAAATTACTATGTTACCTCACAATAGGAGCAACATCATTTGGGAGGGATACCTTTTTACCTTTTCTTCTCCGTCTTTTATTTTTCTTCTTCGCATCATGTGTGGGTTTAATCCTCTTTTTGGAGCTCCTTATTAATGAGATTGGTTGAATAGAAAGCTCCTCCTCGTTACCTGATTCATCATAAGAAATAATAGGAGGATATTGGGAAATCTCTTCCCTTTCATTAGTATTCTCTTCATCTTCTATTTGTTTTCTTGTCTTTATGTAATTGGCAATATAAGGATTTTCAATGCAATTCACTGCACAATACATATAAATTTCCTCTAGATCAAAATCAAGAACTTTATCCAGAATAAATTCTGGAAGATCATTAGTTATACGTTTCATTTTTTCATAACCCACAAGCAAACTAAGTTCATTATGATGCGCAAGGGAAATCAAGTCATCACAATTTTTGGACACGATTCGATCATGAAACAATTTGCATTGGAGATTTAAATGATCACATTCATTGCAAAGTTCACAAGGATGGCAAAGAAATTTTAAATTTTCAGCACAAGCATCTAGCCTCTCTTGCAACCATTTAGTTTCTAAATACTTATGCCTCTTGCAAAATCTATCTTCCCTATTTGGTGTGTGCTTGAAAGCTCTATGCACTCCACCAAAATTGACATGCTTATAAGGGATATTTTTATCATGACTAGTGCAATCATCATTAGTACTATGGATATTCAAAGAGTTCATACTAACAACATTGCAATCATGCTCATCATTCAAAGATTCTATGCCAAACATTTTATTGCATTCTTCTCCTAATACTTTGGCACAATTATCGGAATCCTTATTTTCACGAAAGACATTAAAAAGATGCAGCATATGAGGCACCCTCAATTCCATTTTCTTTTTGTAGTTTTCTTTTATAGACTAAACTAGTGATAAAACAAGAAACTAAAAGATTCGATTGCAAGATCTAAAGATATACCTTTAAGCGCTAACCTCCCGGCAACGGCGCCAGAAAAGAGCTTGATGTCTACTACACAACCTTCTTCTTGTAGACGTTGTTGCGCCTCCAAGTGCAGAGGTTTGTAGGACAGTAGCAAATTTCCCTCGAGTGGATGACCTAAGGTTTATCAATCCGTCGGAGGCATAGGATGAAGATGGTCTCTCTCAAACAACCCTGCAACCAAATAGCAAAGAATCTCTTGTGTCCCCAACACACCCAATACAATGTTAAATTGTATAGGTGCACTAGTTCGACGAAAAGATGGTGATACAAGTGCAATATGGATGGTAGATATAGGTTTTTGTAATCTGAAAGTATAAAAACAGCAAGGTAACTAATGATAAAAGTAAGCACAAACAGTATTGCAATGTGTTGAAACAAGGACTAGGGTTCATGCTTTCACTAGAGCAAGTTCTCTCAACAAGGATAACATAATTAGATCATATAACTATTGAGGGAGTCCTGGACTAAGGGGTCCTCGGGGGTCCGGCCTGTTATCCATGGGCCGGACTAATGGGCTGTGAAGAATATGAAGGCCGAAGAATGTACCTGTGTCTGGATTGGACTCTCCTTGGCAGGGAAGGGAAGCTTGCCGACCGACTATGAAGATTCCTTCTTATGTAACCGACTCTATGTAACCCTAGATCCCCCCTGGTGTCTATATAAACCGGAGGGGTTAGTACGGAAAGGATATACTCATTATCATAGTCATACAGGTTAGACTTCTAGGGTTTAGCCATTATGATCTCATGGTAGATCAACTCTTGTAACACTCATATTCATCAAGATCAATCAAGCAGGACGTAGGGTATTACCTCCATAGAGAGGGACCGAACCTAGGTAAACATCGTGTCCCCCGTCTCCTGTTACCATCTATCCTAGACGCACAGTTCGGGACCCCCTACCTGAGATCCGCCGATTTTGACACCGATATTGGTGCTTTCATTGAGAGTTCCACTATGCCGTCAATGAGAGGTTCGATGGCCCCTCTGATCGTATATAGTGATGCTATCCAAGGAGAAACCCTCCTCCCCGGACAGATTTTTGTAGAGTAACTCCAAAGTCACTAATAGCGGAGAACAAACGAAGAGATTATTGTAGGGTACGAAACCACCTCAAAGTTATTCTTTCTGATCAATCCATTGGGCTACTCCTATAAGTGTCACAAATAGCCCTAGAGTTCATACTAAAATAACAGCTTACGACACAAATCAACCAAAACCCTAATGTCACCTAGATACTCCAATGTCACCAAGTATCCGCAGGTATGATTATACGATATGCATCACACAATCTCAGATTCATCTATTCAACCAACACAAAGAACTTCAAAGAGTGCCCCAAAGTTTCTACCAGAGAGTAAAGACGAAAATGTGTGCCAACCCCTATGCATAAGTTCACAAGGTCACAGAAATCGCAAGTTGATCACCAAAACATACATCAAGTGGATCACGTGAATATCCCATTGTCACCACAGATAAGCACATGCAAGACATACATCAAGTGTTCTCGAATCCTTAAAGACTCAATCTAATAAGATAATTACAAAGGGAAAACTCAATTCATCACAAGGAGATAGAGGGGGAGAAACATCATAAGATCCAACTATAATAGCAAAGGTCGCGGTACATCAAGATCGTGCCATATCAAGAACACGAGAGAGAGAGAGAGAACAAACACATAGCTACTGGTACATACCCTCAGCCCCGAGGGTGCACTACTCCCTCCTCATCATGGAGCGTGTCGGGATGATGAAGATGGCCACCGGTGATGGATGCCCCCTCCGGCAGGGTGCCGGAACAGGGTCCCGATTGGTTTTTGGTGGCTACAGAGGCTTGCGGCGGCGGAACTCTCGATCTAGGTTTCTTTTCGGGGGGTCTGTATTTATAGGAATTTTTGGCGTCGGTCTCTCGTCAGGGAGGTCTCCGAGTCATTCACGAGATAGAGGGCGAGCCAAGGGGGGTAGGGCGCGCCCTCCACCCTCGTGGATGGCTCGGGATTCTTCTGCCCCAACTCTTTTACTTCGGGGGCTTCTTTTGGTCCATAAAAAATCATCAAAAATTGGCACGTAATTTGGACTCCGTTTGGTATTCTTTTTCTGTAAAACTCAAAAACAAGGAAAAAACAAAAAATGGCACTGAGCTCTAGGTTAATAGGTTAGTCCCAAAACTCATTTAAAATAGCATATAAAACATCCAAGATGGATAATATAATAGCATGGAACAATCGAAAATTATAGATACGTTGGAGACATATCACCAAACAACGGTTTGCTAGGAAGGTGGGTTAGAGGCTTGACATGGCAATATGGGAGGCTTGATAAACAAGTGGTAGGTTACACGACATAGCGGTAGAACGAACAACTAGCAAGCAAAGATAGAAGTGATATCGGGGGTAATGATCATCTTGCCTGCAAAGTTCTCAGGGTTGTCGAAATCTTGCTCCTCGTAAACATACTCGACAGGATCCTCGTTCAAGAACTTGTCTCCCGGCTCTATCCAAAGCAAGAACACAAGCAAGGGAACAACAATCAATCACGGTGCAATGCACAAGCAACATGATGCAAGATATGGCATGGGATGCAATATATGATGTGCAATGCATATAGGTACTCCGGAAGGGAAAAGATGAATGTGGCACCAACTTGGCAAACCAAGCATGCCACTAGAAAGATTGAGAGATTTCGGTCGAAATGGATATGAAGATCACTGGAAACGGATGCGCGGTTTGCAAATGACGAGCAAAACAAGAACAATGCAAAATTGTGCTTAACAAGAACATAGCACTTAAGATGCATCACTGGAAACGGATGCTACAGCACTCCAACCTTTAAACAAAACACATGGTAGTGGTGAAGCTCTACAAATCATGAACACTGAGCTACTGCTATAACTCACGAGAACAAGTCTAAAGCAGCATGGCAAGAATGCAAATGACAACAGTTTCACAGACGTGAAAATACTAAACATGGCAGAAACAACATCAGGTAGCACTGTTTAGAGCTTGTAAATTACATGCTACAGGAACATATCATGGCAAACTTGAGCATGGCATGCTAGTACTAAAGGAAATGAAAAAACTCCCTTACTGAACTTGAGCCAAAGATACACAGAAAAGATGGTAGCATCAATGCAAACATGGCAAGTGATATGAACAGGTTCCAGACTTGGAAGAAAATCATGCATGGCAGAAATAGATTCATGATAGCAACTTCGCAAGCTTGTGCAACTCACCACAAAGCATTTCATGGCATAACAAAGCAACCAATAGTAAGAAGACACATTTATGAAGCTAAACATGGCAACATCATGGTCATAGGGTGCATGGATCACTAGCAAAACACATGGCAAAAATGCACTTCCTGTTAACAGACTGACAACAATAATATTAAGCAACACGAGAGCTTGGTAATGACAAGCTAAAGCACCCGATAATTACAAACAAAGGCATGGATGGGTAGATCATAAAAATATCTACAAAACATCCTTACTGAACTTCAGCAAAATATGCATGAATTTACTTGTAGGAACAAGTTAATATGACAACCTCATGTAGCAGGAAAATACTTAGCAGAAAAACTAAGTCACTGAAATCAGCAACATCAAGTGGCCTACTTGGCATGCTTGTGCTAGTTACCAAAGGGCACATAAAAATACAAGGATTGCACCACTGTAAAGATGGCATGAAGATGCTCCTAAGACATGTTGACATGATGCTCAAAAGATAAACACACAAAATGCTATGAAAAAAAGACAAATTAGCAAGTTATGATAGTTTCCAACAGATAACATCATTTAGCACTTTTGCAATGAAGATTAGGGCATCAATATGGACCGTAACATGCATGAAAATTACATTAGCATGTACAGCAACACAAGATGACATTTTGGTATATCATACACACAAATCGGGGCCACAAGCATGAACTTATGGCAGGTCAAACTAGCACACATGAAGCAGCAGAACCGGGGACTTAGTGGAATTTCACCTTGCAGAAAAAGTCAAGGGAGGACATGTCCGGGTCGGGGCAGACGTGTCTAGTGAGGAGATGGCCGGAGATGGCAAGGAGGTGGCCGGAGACGCGGATCCGACGACGGGGATGGCAGCTGGCGAGCGGGGGCGGGTAGATCCAGGCGTGGAGCTCCCGGATCCGACGACGTCAGGGTCGGGTGGCGACGTGGCGGTGCGGGGTGAGGCGGTGGTGGCGAGGCGGCGGGGCGGTGCCGGCGAACGAGCCGGTGGCGCGCGTCGGCAAGTGGGAGGCGGCGGCGCTGGCGCGTGCGAGGAGGCACGGTCGGGCCGGCAGGCACGCGGCGGCGTGCGGGCTCGCGCGGGTCCGCGATGGGCCTGGCGGGCCGTTGCGGCGGGCGCTGGCAGAGTGCCATGTGGAGGGCATGGAGTGGTTGTGGGGCGGCAGAAGATGTGTCCGGTCGCCGGGCGGACACATCCGGCGGCGCGGAGGAGTTGATGCTAGGGTTTTGCCCGCAAATTTCGGAGGCTGAGGCCTATTTATAGATTGTGGGAGCTAGGAGAGGGCTATTGAGGTGCGGTTTTCGTGCACACGATCGTGATCCAACGACGGAGAGCATGGAGGGGGTTTAGATGGGCTAGTGGGCTAGTGTGGAGGGGTGTTGGCTGCAAGGAGAGAGGGGTTTCGGTGGTTACACGGTTAACCGTTGGGGCATCAAACGACCTCCAAATGGAACGAGATTTGACAGGCGGCCTACCAGTGATGTACCAAGGCCACTCAACAAATCTCAGCCCATTCTGAGAACGTTTTTCTTGCGCTCATGAAACGAGATCTGAGAGGTGCAATAGGTGCATGTGTGAGTGTCGGATTCCAAAACAGACAACGGGGAAAATGACCAGATGCATGAGACAAACACGAATGCAAATGAGATGCACATGATGACATGAACAAAATGCATAACGAGGACAAGACCCAACCACGGAGGATATAACATATAACATTGCCGGAAATGGCAAGAGTTGGAGTTACAATAATTATGAAATGTTACATCCGGGAAGTTACAATTCTCCATCACTACAAGAGGATCTCGACCCGAGATCTAGGACTGAAAGAACTCTGGATATTCGGAATGGAGGTGATCCTCACGCTCCCATGTAGCTTCTCAGTCGGAATGGTGAGACCACTTAACTTTCAGGAATTTGATCGACTTGTTGCGAGTTTTGCGCTCACTTTCCTCAAGAATGGCAATGGGATTCTCATGATAAGACAAGTCTTCTTGGAGGTCAATCTCTTAGAAGTTGATAGTGCAATCGGGCGTCTTGAAGCACTTGCGAAACTGTGATACGTGAAATACATCGTGCACACTTGAGAAATTGGACGGGAGCTCAAGTTGATAGGCGAGGTTGCCTCTTTTGCCAATGATCTTGAAAGGACCCACATATCTAGGGGCAAGCTTCCCTTTGATACCGAAGCATTGAGTGCCTTTCATAGGAGAGACGCGGAGATAGACATGGTCTCCAATCTCGAAAGCCAAGTCAAAGTGCTTGCTATCATAGTAACTCTTCTGGCGCGATTGTGCGGCTTTGAGATTTCACGGATGTCTTTACACATTTCTTATGCTTCTGTGATCAAGTCGTTGCCAAGAAGTTGGCGTTCACCAGTCTCGGAACAATTGAGAGGAGTACGACACTTTATGCCATATAGAATTTCAAATGGGGCTTTGCCCGAACTTGCTTAGAAGCTGTTGTTGTAGGAGAACTCGGCATATGGGAGTGCTACCTCTTGAGCATGCATTGGTTTTCCCTTGAAGAGGAAAGGGTGATGCAGCAAAGCAGCGTAAGTATTTCCCTCGGTTTTTTAGAACCAAGGTATCAATCCAGTAGGAGACCATGCGCGAGTAACCTCATACCTACACAAACAAATAAGGACCTCGCAACCAACGCGAGGGAGACTGGAGGGATTAGCCTCGCGAGGATCGCCCGCAAGGCAACGCAGGCCTCCCTCTGCTGTCGCCGTAGCCAAGGAGAAACGAGGACCGCCACCAGGACGAGGGGCTGGGGGCTTCCAGGAGCCGCGCGCGATCGCCTGCATCCTGGGCGGGGCTCAAGCCCCAGCCTCTCGACGCATCTTCAAGCAGTTCGCTCGCGAAGTGAATGCAGTCCTCCCCAAGCTCGAAGCCACACGCCCTCTCAGGTGGTCGGCGTGCGCCTTCACGTTCAGCTCAGCAGATCAGCTCAAGTGTGTGGCTACAGCCGGAGTCCTCCCGATGCTTTGTTCCCCAATCATCAGCAACATGGTGGTCACCAGGACCCTCATCGATGGCGGGGCAGGGCTCAACGTCCTGTCTGTGGAGACATTCAACAATCTCTAAGTGCCCTACAGCCAGCTTCAGCCAACCAAGCCTTTCTCCGGAATCACCGACGGCTCCACGGTCCCGATTGGGCAGGTCCGCCTCCCTGTCACCTTCGGGGCACGCGACAACTACCGCACCGAGCTCATCGACTTCGACATCGCTCACATTCGCCTGCCGTACAACGCCATCCTTGGGTACCCGGCGCTGGCCAAGTTCATGGCCGTAACTCACCACGGCTACAACGTCCTCAAGATGCCAGGAAGTGGCGGAGTCATCACGGTGCCCTGTGAAGAGAAGGACGCGGTGTGTTCCCTGGAACGAGCCTTTCAGGCCGCGTCACTGGAAGACCCGGATCGCGGAAGCAGGAGGCTTCCCGAGACTGTCCCCAAGAAGAAGAAGACATCGTCCGGCCCGGCCCCTCGGGAGGCAAGCCCCTCTGGGCCCGCGCCTGCCCAGGGGGGACCTCCTTCCATCACATAGGAAAGCGCGCCCGGCGCCCTCCTCAGGCAGGGCTCGGGGGCTCTCCCCTGGAGGGCCACCGACCTGGCTAAGGTCACGAGGGAGGCACTTGGGCACCACATGGAGGCGTGTTTCGAAGCATGTTTCCCTCAAGGAGTAAGGCAAGGAGAGCCAGACCCTCAGGAGTTCGTCAGCAAGGCCATTCAGGAGCTACAGGAGTCAAGAGTCATGAAAGGCGGCCGCCGCCTACCAGCAGTGGCTCCCCATCCAGACGAGGATGGTGGGCTGCGCGTCTGCATCGACATACCAGGGCTCAACCGAGTCGCCTCTCTGGAGCGCCTCTGGCCCTCGCGAGTGGGGCGCTGCGGAGGTCCACCCCACAGTTACGTTCGAATGCCTTATGGCTTGCCGAACGCGGTTGCTACGTATCAGCGCCTCATGAGGGGCATCATGGAGGCACAAGAGGCCAGGCGTTCTTCAGCCCTGGCGGAGATGGAGATGGTCCGCGAGGAGCCACCAGCGCCTCCGGAGCCTCCCGAGGCCCCTGGGCCTGGGGGCTCGTGAGGATCGGCCTCCGCAGCCCATCGAGTCTGCTACGCCAACGCTCCTTCGTCCTCAACATCATCGGGTGACATCTTTCAAGTTTCATTTCCAGCTGGGAGCGCCCCCCAGGGCTGCATTATTCCCAGGCCGCGTGGGTCCGTCCCTGTGGCATGTATCCCTTTTATTTCATGTTGTTAGCTTACCTTGTTGGGGGCGCCCCTCGGGCTGCATCATCCCCAAGTTGCTCGGGCCTGACCCAGTGATGTCCGCCTTCCCAGCATCTATTTGAATGAATCCACTCCTTCATGGCTAATGTGCTTGAACTAGTTGCCCGCTCAACTGACGGAACTGCTCCCAAACGGCACGACGCTTGCGCATGGGTCCGTCCCTGCAACGCCGACAAGCCTGAATGGCCGAGCTCTGGCCGCGGCAGCCCCGCATGGCGCCACCTCGTCAAGAGTTCAGTGCCTCATTACCCCTCGGAAGCAACCAACGGCTGACTGTCAATTGTCGTGGCAACCCCTCGTTCTTTCTCTGATGGGTCTATAGGATCTCTTAAAGGAGCTGCATCAGGCGAGGCCCTTGCGGTGTCTCCTTCACTCTCATCCGCGCGAACCGCTTGCATGTTAAAGGGGGGGTGCCTGAGCATCACGACTCAGGGCTCCTACTGGCTCTCCAGCCCTCACCCTCTGGCCATGTCCACGGCATCGCGACCTGGCATACCAGCGACGGCTGAGACTCGCTCGAGGGCCGGGACCCGAGGACATAGAGCAGAAAGGGGAGCAAAGGCGAGAGGGGAGGGACACGCGAGGACCTCGCCGAGCAACCTCACGCCTGCCGATGCACGGACCCGACGACACACCAGAGAGCGACCCCTGATTCTCGAGATAAGTCACCACCCGGAAGCGCCAGCTACCGTGGCACCATCCCCGCACCTAATGCAATCCCTTGTTAGCGATGCCGCTCCCCTTTCTCACCGAACGACGGCTGCTTAAGCGCCAAAGGGGACCTCCTGAGCATCGCGACTCAGGGGCTCTTACCGGACTCCGGGTCGCTCACCTCCTGGCCTTGACCATGGCATCGCGACCTGGCATACCAGCGATGGCTGAAGCCGCCTTGGGACTGGGACCTGTCGGCGCAGAGCACCAAGCCCTCGTGAGGTTCGAAAGGGAGAACTGAGCTAAGACGGAATGAGCAACTCACACAATTCTACGACAAGGGTTATATTAACAAAACAGGATCACAGGCACCTTACAAGCCCCCACGGGACGCGTCTTTGATTCCTCGCAGGGAACAGATCCTAAAGGGACACTAACTATGCGCGCCCCTGCAAAAGACGCCATCATCAACAGTGGGCCGTCAAGCACCGGCGCCAACCCCATCCAGATCAGAGTCGGCGGCAGCCTGACGAGCCCGCCCTGCTCCAGGAGCGGCGCCGGCTTGGGGGCTCGTAGCTGTCGTCGCTCATCTCCGGAGTCGCGAAGAGCTCGCCGGAGTCGCTGGAACCTCCGACGCCTCCACCGCCTGAGGAGCCGCCAAGGGAGCGGTCGGCGGGCCCAGTCCTCGCTGCAGCAGGGTCCCGGCCACCTCTCCCGGGGCAGCACTCCAGCCGGCGCCCGTTCGCATCGAAGACCTTGAAGAACATCACCGAAGCACCGTCGTACTCCAAGTGGATCGCGAAGGCGCCTCTTGTCTAGCAAACCCGGGAGATTTCGCTCCAGCCTCGAGTCATGAAGACCTCGCCCGGGGCAACGACCGCGACCTCTGCCTCGGTTGCGAGGGTGCTGCAGCCGGCGTGCTGCAGCCAAAGCTCCAGGAGTT
Source organism: Triticum urartu (assembly GCF_003073215.2). Taxonomy (NCBI): domain Eukaryota; kingdom Viridiplantae; phylum Streptophyta; class Magnoliopsida; order Poales; family Poaceae; genus Triticum; species Triticum urartu. The sequence continues at coordinate 151,194,633 of NC_053026.1, read as the reverse complement.
CTCCCTGTGGGATGATGGAGGCGAAGAATGGAGGAAGGCGAATCCAAGACTAAGGAGGCATGGCGACGTGGAGCACAAACTCTCGGGAGGAGCCCTCGGTGTGGACCCCAGGGGGGACGACCCACACCTTCGTGACCCGTCGGCGCCGACGGCGGCGCCGCCCATGGAGATCAGCATCAGCTCCTTCAGGGCCCTCGATGTGGGCGTACAAGGGAAGCGAGAACCCCGGCGGTTCCCTCTCGCACCAAGGCCTCGACACCACCTGATGGGCCCCCTCGTTCGGGCCATGGAGGACGAGCCGTTTCTTCGGCAGGAGCGGGTCTAGTTCCTCTCGGGGAGCCTTTCCCTTCTCTGCCGTCGAGAACCGGCGGATCGGAGCCATCGCAGCAAGACGGAGCAAGGACCGGGAAGAAGGAGAAGCAAGGAGGGATGGACTAGAAGGGCGCGCGCCATTCCGTACTTATGGCCGGCGAAGGCCAACCGCCGACCTCCACGATCGCAGGTAATCATGACCCACTTTGCATGAAGGGACTTGTCCAATCCGTGCAGTTGCCGAGGCGCCATGGGGAAGTGGAGACGCCCACATCCAATCAACCGCCACATGGCGCCCAAGGCCGCAGGCTGTCAGGGCCCGCGGCGCTTCGCTCTTGCCCTTCTGCCTCCCTGCACGGCCAAGTCTGGGCGCGCCTTGGGCCCGGGGGCTACTGTTGGCGTTCTGGGAACGGGGGTCCCCAGACTTGCCTGCCTGCGGCCTGCGACATGGCTCAAAGGGGGGACCAGCACGGCCCATCTTCACCAACGCAGACCCAAGACCCTCGCGAGGGGCCAAGCCTCGCGGGGCGGACGACACGGAGCTTCCTCAGGCACGGCCTCACCAGGCTGGCTCGCGAGGAGACGGAGAGATCAAGGTGCGGTACCTCACGAGGTGCCCATGACGCAAGCCATGACGACCAAGGGCGCCAGGTAGGTGCCAGCCCACGAAGTGTCCTCCTTTCCTCTTTGGTGCAAAGGGGGCAAGCGCAGCCACGGAGTACCGAGGCATCAGGCAAAGGTTGCCATTTTGGTGCAACAAGACCAAGACCAGGAGGACTGCAAGACGGAGGTCATTGTGGAGCCCAAGATGGCGTCACCACCAGAGCTTTATGCAGGCGAAGACTACTTTTGTCAGGATAGCTGGTACTACCTGTCCCCTTCAAATTAGCCCGCCATTGTTGGCTCCCTTCCCGCTCGATATTTGGGAAGAGGACCAAGGCCTCTATAAATAGGACCAGCCACCCACAGGATCGAGAGAGAGGAGATCGAGACCAAGCATCGAGAGGATGGAGATCGAATCAGTGGGAGATCGAGATCAACAATTGGGAAAAGAGAGAGAGAGAGAAGGGTGACTGAACTCCTCCCAGCAGTTCATCGCCCCAGCCAAGAACAGACCCTCGCGAGGCTGTTCTTCCTTGTATTGCTCATCACCATCAGCCCAAGAGGCAATCCACCACACCACACACTGGAGTAGGGTATTACACCACAAGGGTGGCCCGAACCAGTATAAACCCTGTGTCTCTTGTGTTGTTCTTTCCATAGCTTAGATCTTAGCGAGGCGGAGGGGTGCAGGTAGGTAGAAGGAGAAATCTCCGTGCGTACACCAGTGTTCGAACCTCAAGGGTCTGCCGGAACCCGAAATCCGACAATGACACTAAGCGATGCATTTAATGTGCCTTGTCTTGTCTGCAGAGTTAGGTATGATAGCACTGTTTGTTGTCTTATCAGTGTGTAATAACTATTTTGCCATTGTGGTGACCCCTTGACCTATAAAAGGAGGGTCGTGGCAACCTTAGAAAGGATTCGGATCCTTGTACACTCTTACGCGCGTAGTTGCTCTCCCTGAGGCAACCTTGCCGGGATTGAGTGTTGCGTGTTCGTCATGGTCCTCCATCCAATCCACCAAAGCAGGAGTAGGGTTTTACGCTTCGCAGTGGCTCGAACCTGGGTAAAAACCACCGCGTCACCATTGCCATGATGCTCTTACGGTCTCTGCTCTTTGTGCAACGTGCCCCTCCCCCTTGCCAAACCACAAGGGGCCAATGGCCCCATAGGTGATCGTGTTCCACCACAACACAAACCCTAATTCCAACTCCTTAAATACCTATTTTCGGAGAAAATTCTGGGAGGAAGTTTCATCGTGTTTCACAATACAGAGCCGCCGCCGCCTCCTATTCCTCATCGGGAGGCCAGATCTAGAGTCTGTTAAGGGCTCCGGAGAGGGGAATCTTCGATCTTTGTCATCACCAACCCTCCTTCATCGCCAATTCCATGATGCTCCCCACCAGGAGTGTGTAATTCCTTCATAGGCTCACTGGTCAATGAGGAGTTGGATGAGATTCATCATGTAATCTAGTTAGTTTTGTTAGGCCTTGATCTCTAGTATCCACTATGTTCTGAGATTAATGTTGTTACGGCTTTGCCATGCTTAATGCTTGTCACTTTGGGCTTGGGTGCCATGATTCCAGATCTGAACTGTTTATGTTTTCACCATTATATCTATGTTCTAGATCCGATCTTGCAAGTCATATTCACCTATTACGTGTTATGATCCATAAACCCAGGGGTGACAATAACCGGGATACTTTCCAGTGATGACCGTAGTTTGAGGAGTTCATGTATTCATTATGTGTTAATGCTTTGTTCTGGTTCTCTATTGAAAGGATGCCTTAATATCCCTTAGTTTCCTTATGGACCCTGCTGCCACAGGAGGGTAGGACAAAAGATGTCATACAAGTTCTTTCCATAAGCACGTATGACTATGTGACGCCATGTGACGCCCGGATAATCAAGCTACAGTAACCTCTGCTAATGATGACACGTCACCTTGATTACTGTTGCTAATCACGCGTTAGTTCGAAACCGATTCAAATTAAAAATGGAGGCAAACCTCAAAAGTTTTCAAATATAAAAACTAAAATGTTCGGTTGGTGCCTGGTATTGCATAGGTGATTATGGTGAAGAAACCATACTTTTATAAAATGTTAAATGCTATAAGATGAATAAAACAGTAGCGAAAACTATTATTTAAATACTTTTAAATAATAAATAATTGCAAAACTATTTTAGATTAGGCAGTTAGATAATGTGGCCGTGGCATATTTGGTAAACATCAAATTAGGTGCCATTTTGGTATTTTGCTAAAACAAAGATAAAGGGAACTAAGCTAAAACAGAAAAGAAATAAAATAAACAAAAGAAAAGAAAAACAATACAAAGATGCAGAAAAGGAAAAAGACCCCCCCGAGCCAACCGACCAACGGGCTGGCCCAGTCGGCCACCAGGCCATCCCCTCCACTCCCCATAACCCACACTCCCTCCCGAAACCCTAACCAACCACCCACACTCCCCCACTGGCTCACCCACGACCCCTCGCTCCTCCTCCCGATCCAATCTGGATTGGCGCCGACCGCGTAGCCCGTCGCTGCGCAGACCCCGCCGCCACCTTGCCGACGACGCAACCCCACCATCGCCGACGCCCGCTTCCTCACCCTCCGCCCCGTGTGGATCCGGTCGGGGCAGCCGACCCCGCTGACGCCCCGCTCCTCGCCCCTCGCCGGCCGCTGCTTCCTCGTCTTCATCGTCAACGTCGCCACCGCCGCCTCGAGCACACTTTTGCACATCTACAGGGCCAGTGAGCCCCCCCGTCCGTTTCCTCTCGAACCCTCCTGCTCTGCCGTGGCCGCGACCTGCGCCCCCCTTCCCCCCATGCTCGTCTGCTCTCGCCGCCCCCGCGGACCCTCGCCTCCTCTGCGCCTGCTGCCGCTCTGAGGTCGCCACCTCCACCCCCCAGTCATGCGCTGCCCGCGCTCTGGGCCGCACTCGCACCGCACGCGGCGTCCCGCGCCTTGCGCCCGCCTCCATCACGCCCCGCTCACCCCCGGCTGCAAGCCCCCCTCCACCTCGCGCGCGCTCGCGTCCTGCGCACGTGACCGCCCAGGCTCGGCTCTCCGCGCCGCTGCTCCCCGCTGCCCCCACCATCTGCCCTGCGCCACCGCCCCTGCACATGGCCTCGCCGCACCCGGGCAAGCCTCCCTAGCCATGGACCCGTGCTCCCCACTGCGATAGCTCCTCCCCAGCAAGCGCGCGCCCGTGCTGACCATGCCCGCGGCCACCCCTCTCCGTCAACGCCTCGCCGCGACCGGCGTCTCCCCTGGCAGGTGCCGTGGCCGCCGGCGCCCTGCTGCGCCGGGTCAGGGGCTCCTCCCGCTAACGGGCGCCCCACAGCGCCCACGCGCCCATTCGCCCGCAAGCCCCCTGCCTATGACACAGGGGCCCCACCATGAGAACGTTTTGAAAAAAGAATTAAATAAATAATAAGTAAATATAAATAAATAAATAGATAATAATTAAATTAACTAATTCATTAATTAAATAATTAATTAATTAAGTTAATTAATCTGTTTAATTAATCTAATTAACTAGTTAGTTTAATTAAACAGTAATTAGATTAGTTAAACCCTAATTAGACTAAACAGTGTATGACCAGTGGGACCCACCGTCAGATTGACCCAGTCAACACCTCTGTTGACTGCTGACATCATGCTGATGTCATGCTGACGTCAGCATCACTATTCTGGATAATGTTGAATTAAATTAATTAAATAAATTCTAAAAATGATTTAAAACTTTAGAAAATCATATAAAATAAACCAGCTCAGATGAAAATACTTTCTACATGAAAGTTGCTCAGAACGACGAGACGAATCCGGATACGCAGCCCGTTCGTCCGCCACACATCCCTAGCATAGCAAACACGCAACTTTCCCCCTCCGGTTCATTGTCCGAAAACGCGAAACACCGGGGATACTTTCCCGGATGTTTCCCCCTTCACCGGTACCACCTCATACCGCGTTAGGGCACCCCTAGCACCGATACTTGTCATGTCATGCATCGCTATGCATCTGTTTGCTTAATATTTATTGTTTCTTCCCCCTCTTCTCTCGCTAGACACCGAGACCGACGCCGCTGCTACCCAGTACGACTACGGTGTTGACGACCCCTCTCTCTTGCCAGAGCAACCAGGCAAGCCCCCCCCCCTTGATCACCAGATATCGCCTACTCTCCTCTATACTGCTTGCATTAGAGTAGTGTAGCATGTTACTGCTTTCCGTTAATCCTATCCTGATGCATAGCCTGTCATTGTTGCTACAACTGTTGATACCTTACCTGCAATCCTAAATGCTTAGTATAGGATGCTAGTTTATCATCAGTGGCCATACATTCTTGTCCGTCTGCCATGCTATACTATCGGGCCGTGATCACTCGGGAGTTGATCACGGGTATATACCTATACTTTATACATGATACATGTGATGACTAAAGTCGGGTTGGCTCGAGGAGTACCCGCGAGTGATTCACGGATTGGGGGCTGAAAGGACCTTTGTCCCGACGGCCCTCTGGGTGGATCTTTGTGGCGGAGCGACAGGGCAGGTTGAGACCACCTAGGAGAGAGGTGGGCCTTGCCCTGGTCGGCGTTTGCGGTGTCTTCAAGATAACACGTTTAACGAGATTTGGTATTTGATATGAGTCTGGCTACTGGCCTACACGCACTAACCATCTACGCGGGGACAATTATGGGCACTCGACGTCGTGGTATCAGCCGAGGCCTTCGTGATGTCAGCGACTGAGTGGTGCGCGCCGGATTAGACTGGAACGCCTGCTAGGCTAGGTCTGCTTCCGGCCGCGTTCGCAACGTGCAGGCGTGCAAAGGGCGATGGGCCCAGACCCTGCGCAATAGGATTTAGAGCGGCGTGTTGACCTCTCTATTGTGCCTAGGTAGGGCTGCGATGTGTTGATCTTCCGAGGCCGGGCATAACCCAGAAAAGTGTGTCCGGCCAAATGGGATGAGCGTGTTGGGTTATGTGGTGCACCCCTGCAGGGAAGTTAATCTATTCGAATAGCCGTGATCTTCGGTAACAGGACGACTTGGAGTTGTACCTTGACCTTATGACAACTAGAACCGGATACTTAATAAAACACACCCTTCCAAGTGCCAGATACAACCGGTGATCGCTCTCTAACAGGGCGACGAGGAGAGGATCGCCGGGTAGGATTATGCTATGCGATGCTACTTGGAGGACTTCAGTCTATTCTCTTCTGCATGCTGCAAGATATTTCGGCATTCTGCAGTTCAGTCCTCATATGATACCCTTATTTCATTTGATACCAATGCAGACATATGTAGTGTAGCTCCTTGCTTGCGAGTACTTTGGATGAGTACTCACAGTTTCTTTTCTCCCCCTTTTCCCTTTCCTATATCCGATTGCTGCAACCAGACGTTGGAGTCCAGGAGCCCGACGCCTCCGTCGATGACGACTACTACTACTCGGGAGGTGCCTACTACTACGTGCAGCCCACTGACGACGACCAGGAGTAGTTTAGGAGGATCCCAGGCAGGAGGCCTGCGCCTCTTTCGATCTGTATCCCAGTTTGTGCTAGCATTCTTAAGGCAAACTTGTTTAACTTATGTCTGTACTCTGATATTGTTGCTTCCGCTGACTCGTCTATGATCGAGCTCTTGTATTCGAGCCCTCAAGGCCCCTGGCTTGTTATATGATGTTTGTATGACTTATTCTATTTGTAGAGTTGTGTTGTGATATCTTCCCATGAGTCCCTGATCTTGATCGTACACGTTTGCGTGTATGATTAGTGTACGATTGAATCGGGGGCATCACAAGTTGGTATCAGAGCCAACTGCCTGTAGGAATCCCCCTTTCATACTCCTTGGTCGAAGTCGAGTCTAGACATTACAAAACTTTTACTAACATGGCTGTGTGCCTTACGGGCCCACGTCGCCATTGGGTGGTACTAGGATCTTTCACTACTTGATCTTTACTCTGGGACTCTAATCTCTCTCCTATTCGGGTTAAATGATTTTGCTAAAAGGACTAACTGTAGGTTCTCGAAAGACTTTCTCCCGGAGAGCCCCTCACTCCAGATGATCGATAGCTGCACCAGAAGATTTCGAAGATACTCTCCGAGGTTTTCCCGAGACCCTTGTGCCCATCGACTTTACAATCCCCTACCACCGATATACCCTTATGGATAACTACCTACAATTGTCGTTCATACCTTCATCCTCAGTTGCTCTTGTTATTACAAGATGCCCTAAGTTGCTCTCCGTTGTTCCGAAATCCTTTAAGCGTACTGCCTTGTAGTTCTTTACCAAATGAATACCCCTATTGAAAATTCATCGCACTTATTGAGTATCTGTTCATCCCCAGTTGTTCATATGCTTCATAAGATACTCTGAAATAACATCCGACCTTCTGAGCATCCTCTTCAAACTATTGCTCTGCAAATACTTGTATGCTTACATTATGGATGCTCCCATATCACTAGCAATATTCACTAGTATCTTTTGACACCGCCATTTTGATCCTATTGATTCAACATGTGTGTGAATGCACACAATCATCTATCAACCCTTCTAAATTATCTTTCCGACTCAGACGTCATTTTGAACATGAGTTGGTTCTCGACCAAACTATTTGTCATCAATTGTGCCTCTGGTCTATCCAACTTATCCATCCTTGATCAGAGTGTCTGCTTCTGATCCTTTGTTTTTCAAATCATAATTCCTTTGTTATCTAAGCATCGAAATATTCAAATATTCTATAATATGATGCCCATGCATTCTTTCTTCCTCTGATTGAGTACCGATACTCACATCAGCTCCGTTGTGGATCGCCCGATCCATTGTTGGATTTCATCCGACATCGTCCTTCATATTCAATAACCTTGTGAGCCTTTCCATGGGTATATAATGCCTTTGGTAAATTGTATCCTCTGCTTTGTCAACCGTGATCTACTTTTGAGCTGGTGATAATTACTCCTGAAGTTTGTGGAATATGTTCCTAAGAGGCCCCGATGGGTTAGACATATGCCTTTTTCTAATCTGTGTGAACCCAGAAACTACTACGGGTCATACTCTACTGGTGTTATGACAGATAAAATTTCAACACCACAACTTCATTGGAGGCGAGAAGTGAATGAAAGGTTATGCATTAAAGAAGTGGGAGTCGACCTTGAACTTTGTGTTCATGCCCATGGACACGATGTAGATCCTATCATAGAAGCTTCTTGTAATAATAACTATTTCCTTGATATGAAATCATCTCATATCTATGTATTGATCATTTGCAATCGTGATCCCGACCACATTTTCTGCTTGATTCCATTTCTCAGACAAGTTAAAGCACTTGTCTTTTGTTGATCGATACAACTCCGCAACCTCTATTTTTTTGATCTTCCTCGAGTATTAACCTCTGGTATCTCGAGAACTGTGTTGCTTCCTGCGAGTCTTCATCTAGTATTGCTTCTCACCGATCTCGGATCCCCCCCAGGTTCTGAGTTATTAGTCACTCGAGAACACTGATAAGTGAATCGATTCCGCACTCCGATTCAATAACTCTAAGTAATTCTTGTTGCTTACGAGTTTAATAATCCTTCAAGTCATTCCTAGCCTTATCGGCTATATCATTATCGTGCAAACTTTTAACTGTTCTACCTGGTCCTTCTTCCCGGAGCACAACTTTCGACGATGAGCTAAGCTTATGTCGATCTTCCTTGTCTTATGTTTTCACCTCGAACAGCAAGCTTGATTCCTAGTTGGTGTTGTATCCCTAGTTCCAATAATCTTTTGCTGCATCAGTCCTTCTGCTTGAGCAGTCGCTGTTCGATTGCTTCTTTGTGGAGCCTCTCAACAAAATTGTCGTGATCATCATCAACATTTTGAGCTCTTCCAGGATATCAATCAAATTCAGGATGTGTAACACCATCCTTGCCCCCTCGATGATTTGTATTAACATCGACAACATTCCCGCATTCCCTCCGACACCAAACTTGTTCATGTTTCGTGTAGTTTCCTTTCTATCCAACTTATATTATGATTCTATCTTGGAGTATTACCATCTGTTATGTCAAGAATGTTAAGGGAATTACCTCCACTATTAATTCTTGATATAGTAATACTTCTCACCATCACCATTCTTTCTTGGTCCCCATGTTGGTTCTAACCGGGATACCAACAGGTGAACGGTGCTGTTTCGATTCTGCCCTTCTAGCAACCCTATTGCTTTGAAGTTAATGGTTGACCGTTCATTCTTAGACTATTGATCACTGAATCACCATTCTAACATTGGATCATGCTACCTAAGGCCATACTTTGGGCACCCTTTTCAACTAATGTTTAATTGTGTATGTTTTTCCTTGAGCATACATCATTATACCATTTGATCCGACAAATGTTATCTCCTTGTTCACATAATTGTGGAGATCCATCTTTTGGAAATCTCAATGAATTGTCGCTAAGTTCATCAGCCACCTCCTCCTCCTCTCCTTAGCTTAATGATGAACTCTTGTTTCAGAACTCACTTCCATAGTTCATTTCCTGAGAATCTTACAATGTCATCTCGTCAATTTAAGTTGCACCTTTTCTTCTTAGGCATCCTGAGTCTGGGGTATCCTGACACCGGTCGGATCCGAACCTCGGTCAGATATGATGGTTGGAACATATCTCCAAGAGTTATAGCATTGGTCTTTATATGACCCGGTAAGGTGATGTCATGCCTAGCGCACCGGGCCGGAGGACCCATTGTTATAGTTTTCCTTTTTAGCAAGGTTAACCATTCTTCCATGAGGAAATCGTAAGACTTATTCTATATGTTGTTCCTAATGAATCATTTCTGTATCCAAGTTCGATCCTTGCTTGAAGACCAAGTCAATGCTATCTCGAAGCATGTCTGTGGTACTCCGATTTACAACAAGAACATTTGAAGCCCAATGCTAAATGTTTCTTGCTCAGTTATCCTAACACCGTTGTATGGGTACATATCATGATTCTTCTTACCCCTTTATCCAATTGGTCATGTCTTTGATCTCCTAACACATATATCATGCCCCGCTTAACCTTGGGAATGATATACTCATATTACTTGTGTTTAAACAAAAAATTTCTTTCCATTGGTTTGTTTAAACTGATAATCACATTTTCCATTCCCTTGGTTTGTTTACCCTTTCGGGTGATCTACACATAATCTAAGCAGTAACAATTCTCTGCTTATGTAACACCCCAGTTGTACAACTCTTCCAGTAAAACCCTGTTACTATTGTTGATGACATTCTGGTAACCACCGATGGATGAGAACTTTGCCATTGGTCCGCCTCGTTTCAACAAGCGGGAAAATGGTTCTCTTCGTCCCTCGCCCTTGGTACCAATGGTTGTTGGCGACATAATCAATAGTCTATCCTCTGACATGCCTTGCTTACATGATCATGCAAGACGTCACCCCCCTTCCTACTTTTAACCCACATGGTGGGCCCATAACCCACAGTTCCATAGGATCGAAACCTGACTCACCTGTACACCTCTTGTTCCCAAGGTTGTTCCTCGTGCGTGGCCTCGTAAGTAATTCACGAGCCACCTTTGGAGAGACCATCAATTCTGGTATCAGACACAATACTTATTCCCATTGCTTTGAACCCCGTTCACACTCCGTTTCAGGCATCGAACGATTGCCTACCCGTTTGAAACTTTGGTACCATCGTATATTGCACTCAGCAAATTCACTGAAATACAACTCGTGGGGTACCTTATGTATTTCCCATTGAGTTCACCGTCAGATGCCCAGCTTTGTGGAGATGCGTTCTTCCAGAGTTTTTCCCCTTGGTCGCGTTCGTAGGACGATGGAGGTCCCGAAGAAAGGATGACGACTTGATCATGAAGACCTGGAGCGGAGAAATAATGACTTCAACGTAATGGATCGACCTCTTTGAGAAGAGCAACCAAGGCCGAGAAGATCCGTTGGAATTTCGTAACTAGACCTTCCCCCTTCTCTACCTCTTAAATCTCGGGACGAGATTTCTTGTAGTGGAGGAGAATTGTGACGCCCGGATAATCAAGCTACAGTAACCTTTTGCTAATGATGACACGTCACCTTGATTATTGTAGCTAATCTCGCGTTAGTTCGAAACCGATTCAAATTCAAATTCAAAATGGAGGCAAACCTCAAAAGTTTTCAAATATAAAAACTAAAATGTTCGATTGGTGCCTCGTATTGCATAGGTGATTATGGTGAAGAAACCATACTTTTATAAAATGTTAAATGCTATAAGATGAATAAAACAGTAGCGAAAACTATTATTTAAATACTTTTAAATAATAAATAATTACAAAACTATTTTAGATTAGGTAGTTAGATAATGTGGCCGTGGCATATTTGGTAAACATCAAATTAGGTGCCATTTTGGTATTTTGCAAAAACAAAGATAAAGGGAACTAAGCTAAAACAGAAAAGAAATAAAATAAACAAAAGAAAAAAAACAATACAAAGATGCAGGCCATCCCATCCACTCCCCATAACCCACACTCCCTCCTGAAACCCTAACCAACCACCCACACTCCCCCACTCGCTCACCCACACCCCTCGCTCCTCCTCCCGATCCAATTCTGGATCGGGGCCGACCGCCGTAGCCCGTCGCTGCGCAGACCACCGCCACCTTGCCGACGACGCAACCCCACCATCGCTGACGCCCGCTTCCTCACCCTCCGCCCACGTGTGGATCCGGTTCGGGGCAGCCGACGCCGACGCCCCGCTCCTCGCCCCTCGTCGGCCGCTGCTTCCTCGTCTTCATCGTCACCGTCGCCACCGCCGCCTCGAGCACACTTTTGCACATCTACAGGGCCGGTGAGCCCCTCCCCCCGTCCGTTTCCTCTCGAACCCTCCTGCTCCGCCGTGGCCGCGACCTGCACCCCCCTTCCCCCCGTGCTCGTCTGCTCTCGCCGCCCCCGCGCGCCCTCGCCTCCTCTGCGCCTGCTGCCGCTCCGAGGTCGCCGCCTCCACCCCGCAGTCACGCGCTGCCCGCGCTCCGGGCCGCACTCGCACCGCACGCGCGCGTCCCGCCTTGCGCTCGCCTCCATCACGCCCCGCTCACCCTTGCTGCAAGCCCCTCCCTCGCGCGCGCTCGCGTCCTGCGCGCGTGACCGCCCAGGCCCGGCTCTCCGCGCCGCTGCTCCCCGCTGCCCCCACCGTCTGCCCTGCGCCGCCGCCCCTGCACATGGCCTCGCCGCACCCGGGCAAGCCTCCCTGGCCGCGGACCCATGCTCCCCACTGCGACAGCTCCTCCCCAGCAAGCGCGCGCCCGTGCTGACCATGCCCGCGGCCACCCCTCTCCGTCAACGCCTCGCCGCGACCGGCGTCTCCCCTGGCAGGTGCCGTGGCCGCCGGCGCCCTGCTGCGCCGGGTCAGGGGCTCCGCCCGCTAACGGGCGCCCCACAGCGCCCCTGCGCCCGCGCGCCCATTCGCCCGCAAGCCCCCTGCCTATGACACAGGGGGCCCACCATGAGAACGTTTTGCAAAAAAAAGAATTAAATAAATAATAAGTAATATAAATAAATAAATAGATAATAATTAAATTAACTAATTATTAATAATAATTAAGTTAATTAATCATGTTAATTAATCTAATTAATCTGTTAGTTTAATTAAACAGTAGTTTGATTAGCCTAATCCCTAATTAACTAAAACAGTCAATGACAGGGGGGTCCCACCCCTGTTGACCAGTCAAACGTTGACTGGTCAAGTGGGTCCCTCTAGCCCACCTGTCAGTCACTGGGTACACTTTTGTGTACACTGTGCTGGGTGCGCCTAGCAATTTAGCCATTATTTTCGAATTAAAAATAATTTCAGAAATTAATAAAATCTTTAGAAAATCATATCTTTTAATCCGTAACTCGGATTAAATTATTTTCAACATGAAAGTTGCTCAGAACGACGAGACGAATCCGGATTCGCAGCCCGTTCGTCTGCCACGCATCCCTAGCATAGAGAACACGCAACTTTCCCCCTCCGGCTTCTTTGTCCGAAAACGCGAAACACCGGGAATACTTTCCCGGATGTTTCCCCCTTCACCGGTACCACCTCGTACCGCGTTAAGGCACACCTAGCATCACGCTTTGTCATGTCATGCATCGTCATGCATTTGTTTGCATTATATTTATTGTTTCTTCCCCCTCTTCTCTCGCTAAACACCGAGACCGACGTCGCTGCTACCCAGTACGACTACGGTGTTGACGACCCCTCTCTCTTGCCAGAGCAACCAGGCAAGCCTCCCCTTGATCACCATATATCGCCTACTCTCCTCTATACTGCTTGCATTAGAGTAGTGTAGCATGTTACTGCTTTTCGTTAATCCTATCCTGATGCATAGCCTGTCATTGTTGCTACAACTGTTGATACCTTACCTGCAATCCTAAATGCTTAGTATAGGATGCTAGTTTATCATCAGTGGCCATACATTCTTGTCCGTCTGCCATGTTATACTATCGGGCCGTGATCACTCGGGAGTTGATCACGGGTATATACCTATACTTTATACATGATACATGTGATGACTAAAGTCGGGTTGGCTCGAGGAGTACCCGCGAGTGATTCACGGATTGGGGGCTGAAAAGGGACCTTTGTCCCGGACGGCCCTCTAGGTGGATCTTTGTGGCGAGCGACAGGGCAGGTTGAGACCACCTAGGAGAGAGGTGGGCCTGGCCCTGGTCGGCGTTCGCGTGTCTTCAAGATAACACGTTTAACGAGATCTTGGTATTTGATCTGAGTCTGGCTACTGGCTATACACACTAACCATCTACGCGGGGACATCTATGGACACTCGACGTCGTGGTATCAGCCGAAACCTTCGTGACGTCAGCGACTAAGTGGCGCGCGCCGGATTGGACTGGAACGCCTGCTAGGCTAGGTCTGCTTCCGGCCGCGTTCGCAACGTGCAGGTGTGCAAAGGGTGATGGGCCCAGACCCCTGCGCCATAGGATTTAGACCGATGTGCTGACCTCTCTGTTGTGCCTAGGTAGGGCTGCGACATGTTGATCTTCCGAGGCCGGGCATGACCCAGAAAAGTGTGTCCGGCCAAATGGGATCGAGCGTGTTGGGTTATGTCGTGCACCCCTGCAGGGAAGTTAATCTATTCGAATAGCCGTGATCTTTGGTAACATGACAACTTGGAGTTGTACCTTGACCTTATGACAACTAAAACCAGATACTTAATAAAATACACCCTTCCAAGTGCCAGATACAACCGGTGATCGCTCTCTCACAGGGCGACGAGGGGAGGATCATCGGTTAGGATTATGCTATGCGATGTTACTGGGTGAACTTACCATCTACTCTCTTCTCCTGCTGCAAGATGGAGGTTACCAGAACCGTAGTCTTCGAAAGGACTAGCTATCCCCTTTTTATTCCGGCATTCTGCAGTTCAGTCCACATATGATAGCCTTAATTCATTTGATACCAATGCAGACATATGTAGTGTAGCTCCTTGCTTGCGAGTACTTTGGATGAGTACTCACAGTTTCTTTTCTCCCCCTTTTCCCTTTCCTATATCCGATTGCTGCAACCAGACGTTGGAGTCCAGGAGCCCGACGCCTCCGTCGATGACGACTACTACTACTCGGGAGGTGCCTACTACTACGTGCAGCCCACTGACGACGACCAGGAGTAGTTTAGGAGGATCCCAGGCAGGAGGCATGCGCCTCTTTCGATCTGTATCCCAGTTTGTGCTAGCATTCTTAAGGCATACTTGTTTAACTTATGTCTGTACTCTGATATTGTTGCTTCCGCTGACTCGTCTATGATCGAGCTCTTGTATTCGAGCCCTCAAGGCCCCTGGCTTGTTATATGATGTTTGTATGACTTATTCTATTTGTAGAGTTGTGTTGTGATATCTTCCCGTGAGTCCCTGATCTTGATCGTACACGTTTGCGTGTATGATTAGTGTACGATTGAATCGGGGGTGTCACAGACTATTTACGGAAAACATGCCTACATTATATTTATGAACTAGAGCTAGTTTTGTATCTCCCTAGGTTATGACTATTATATGATGAATATCATCCAATGAATCCACCGATTCAATGCCTACGATTTTTCCATATATTGTTCTTGCTAAGTTACTACTGCTGCTGTTATTGTTACACTTGCTACAAAATCATTGTTATCACTATTGCTGTCACTATTGTTGTTACCACTACTATCAAAACTATCATACTACTTTGCTACTAATCACTTTGATGAAGATATTTAATCTCCACGAGTGGTTGAATTGACAACTCAATTTCTAATACTAGCAAATATTCTTTGGCTCCCCTTGTGTCAAATCTATAAATTTGGGTTGAATACTTTACCCTTGAAAACTATTGCGATAGCCTATACTTGTGGGTTATCAAGACCTTTTTCTGGCACCGTTGCTGGGGAGCATAGCTATATTTGTTGAGTCACTTGGGATTATTATCTATTTATCACTATGAAGAATCTGAGGGATACCAAACTAAGATATTGCCCTCTAAGGCGAGGGGAGGTAAGGAAGTGTCATCTAGCTCTACACTTGATTCACCTTCTATTTTGACTAAACTTGCAACACCACCACATGCTATTAATCCTGATATGTTGCAAGTTATTGATGATGCTACTTCTACTATGAATGATACTCATGATAATGCTAGTACCTTTCTTGATGATGGTGTGCCTTTAGGTGAATTCTTGATGAACAACTTGCTAGAGTGAAATATAATGAGAATGCTAAAACTGATGAAATTATTGAAACTGCTGAAGTACTTGAATTGAAAATCTTGAAACACCTATTAGACCTAGCTCTCCTAGATATGAATTGCCCAAGATACCTAAAGGTTATGTTATGGATGGGGAGATAGCTAGAGACTTTCTTGCTTGCAATGATAGGGATGATCTTAAGAAATTACTATGCAAACTAAAAGAAAAAACTTTGAATGCTAGAATGAAATGTGATCCTAAGTTTGCTACTTCACCTATCTTTGTTACTCATAAGGATTATGAATTCTCTGTCGACCAAGAGTTAATTACTTTGGTTGAATCTTATCCTTTCCATGGCTTTGAAACTGAAACTATTGTGGCACACCTAACTAAATTGAATGATATAGCCACCCTATTTGCTCATGATGAGAAAATTCGCTACTATTATATTCTCAAGTTATTTCCGTTCTCATTAAAGGGTGATGCTAAGATATTGTATAATACTCTTGCTCCTGGTTGTGTGCGTAGTCCCCGGGATATGATTCATTACCTCTCTGAAAAATATTTTCCTGCTCATAAGAAACAAGCTGCCTTACAGGAAATATTTAACTTTGTGCAAATTGAAGAAGAGAGTCTCCCACAAGCTTAAGGGAGGCTTCTCCAATTGCTTAATGCTTTGCCTAATCATCCTCTTAATAAAAATGAAATACTTCATATCTTCTATAATTGACTAATCGGTGCTTCTAGGGACTTCCTAGATAGTTGTGTTGGTTGTGTTTTCAAGGAACGAACTATTGAACAAGCTGAGGAACTATTGAATAACATATTGAAAAATTATGATGATTGGACTCTTCCTGAACCACCGCCTAAACCCACTCCAAAGAAGAGAGGTATCTTATATCTCAGTCCTGAAGATACGCAAGAGCCAAAGAAATGAATGAAGGAAAAAGGTAGTAAAGCAGAGGATGTTAAAATTTTACCTCCTATTGAAGAAATACATGGACTTGACACACCACCACAGGTGGTAGAGGTAAACTCTTTAACGAAATTTGATTAAAGTGACATCCCTTACAATAAACATCCTAGTCAATGCCTTTATGAGTTATAACTAGATTAGGAAACAAGATCACTTCAACGCAAATGTTATGAAACGATTGAAATACAATTCTAATATGATTGCTCGCTTGAGTAATTTGCTATTTAGAATCACTAATGATGTTAAAGTTGTAGGAAAACATGCCTCTATGGTTCATACCCAATTAGAACAAGTTGCTAAATCTCAAAAAGAATTGCTTGATGAAATGAACAATAATATAAATGATCATGCTGTTAGAGTAATGACTAGAGGAGGTAGAATGACTCAGGAACCACTTTATCCCGAGGGACATCCTAAAACAATTGAACAAGACTCTCAAAGAATTAACACTAATGCACCTAGTCCTTCCAAAAAGAAGAAGAAGAACAAAAATTGATAGGACTTTGCATACCTCTACTGAACCCGAAATAGAAAAACCTCCCGATAGTAATAACTATGTTTCTATTTCTGATGCTGAAACTCAATCTGGTAATGCACATTCATATAGTGATAATGAAAAAGATAATGACGATGTTCATGAGGACACTCAACTAGAAAAAGATAAAGAACCAGATAATGATGTTGAAATAGAACCAGTTGTTGATCTTGATAACCCACAACCTAAAAATAAAAGATATGATAAAAGAAAATTTGTTGCTCGAAAACATGGAAGAGAAAGTGAACCAAACCCATGCACTTTCCACCTAAATCAACTAAGAAAAAAGATGATGAAGAATTTGAATGGTTTGCTGAAATGATTAGGCCAGATGATGTAGGGTGGAACCCTAGGTGGCCGATCTTTCATGAAAGGAGCGGATTCCATAATGAACACGAAGAACACGAGGGGAAACGCGAGGGGAAACACGAGAGAACCACTTAAACCAACAAGAACGATCACACATGTGCTAGATCCATGAACACAAAAGGAGATACAAGATCCAAAGTCAACAAGGGATGATAAAAATGGTAACCGGTCTTCTCCGTGCCACCCAAGAGGGGGTCTTGAATCCAAGGTGGATCTTCTCCGTAGAGGAGCCGCGGTCTCTCTCAAGGAGTAGATCCGATATGGATGAGCGAGGCTCTATCTCTCAAATGAGCTATCACAATGCTGACCCTAGCTAGGATGAGGTGGGAGAGTATATATAGTCGAAGTACACGAAGGGGTAAGTGACAGGGGAATACATGGGCCCTTGGCCTGACCTCTGCACGCAGGCAGGGCGGTAGTACCGGACCCTAGGGCGGTAGTATCACTGTAGCGGTAGTGCTGCTCAGGCCAGGCGGTAGTACTGGACTCGGGTCGCTCGAGCACAGGAGTTTTTCGGGTTGAGCGGTAGTGGAGCGGATGTTGGACGGTAGTGTCGCTTGGGGGCCTTCAGCGGTAGTACCGTCGTGTGTGGGTGGTAGTACCGCCCGTTCTGGACTGGGCGGTTCCTCTTCATGCTCCCGATGTCCATCTTGCACCATAGCTTCTTCTAGGTTGGTTCCTTGGTACCTAAACACACAAAGCATATCTGTTGAAGGTAGTAGCCATGTCTCAAGTGGGTCGAAGGGAAGTTCAACAAGGAGAGAGTTAACCTCGTCTTCGATAGCTCTCGTACGGGCTCTTGTCATTGGTCCAAGTGGTGTCGTGGGGGTGTAGGTAGGTCCATGGGGATGACCTTGGGATGCTCCACATCATCTCCCATCCCTTGGGAAAGATCCGACCTCGGATCAAATTGTTCATCACCATGGTAGGGCAAGAGATCCTTGACATTGAAGATGTCGCTCACATTGTACTTGTCGCGCGGGAGGTCGATCTTGTAAGCATTGTTGTTGTAGCGTGCAAGCACCTTGAAGGGTCCATCTGCTCGTGGTAGGACTTTGGACTTGCGTTCGGTAGGGAAGTGGTCCTTGTGAATGTGTAGCCACACAAGATCACCAATGTTGAATACCATGGGGTGCTTGTTGATGTTGAGCTTGGTCGCAAGACGGTGTAATTGGGGCTCGATGGTGTGCCTTGTATCATCATGCAACTTCTTGAGATGGTTCACACGTGCACTTGCGTCCATATTGATGCGCTCTTGGAGTGGTAGAGGAAGAATGTCCAATGGTGACAATGGGTTGAATCCGTAGACGACCTCGAAGGCGGATTTGCTGGTAGTTGAGTGTCTTGCGCAGTTGTAGGCAAACTCGGCGATAGGTAGACACTCCTCCCACTCCTTGATGTTCTTCTTGATTAGCACGCGAAGTAGAGCGGCAAGTGTACGGTTGGTCACCTCCGTTTGGCCGTCGGTTTTTGGGTGGTAAGCCGTGGAGAAGAGTAGCTTGATTTCGAGCTTGGTGCATAAGGTTTTCCAAAAGTAGCTTAGGATCTTGACGTCGCGGTCCAAGACTATCGTATTTGGCACTCCATGTAGACGAAGTATTTCCCTACAAAAGAGATTGGCAACATGTGAAGCATCATCTATCTTGCTGCAAGGAATGAAATGTGCCATCTTAGAGAATCGGTCCACAACGACAAATATTGAATCCTTTCCATCTCTAGTTCTAGGCAATCCAAGTACAAAATCCATGCTAATATCTTCCCATGGTTGATATGGAATTGGGAGAGGCGTATAAAGGCCATGGGATTAAGCTTTAGACTTAGCTTTGCGACATGTAGAGCATCGGTTGGTGAAGCGGTTGACGTCGCGAAACATCTTGGGCCAATAATAGTTCTTAGAGAGCGTAGCAAAAGTCTTGTCGCGTCCAAAATGTCCCATTAGTCCTCCTCCATGAGATTCTTGCAAAAGCAACAAACGAAGAGAAGACTCGGGGATGCAAAATTTGTTAGCTCTCATAATATATCCATCTTTGATATAATAACGATCCCAAGAGGTATGCGTCGAACACTTGGCATAAGGAATAGCAAAAGTTAGATGATGTGCATACAAGTCTTTTATGTGCTCAAAGCCAATGATATCCAAATCAAGTTAAGTAACAAGCATGCATAAGCGGGAAAGAGCATCTGCCACAACATTTTGCTTACCTTTAATGTACTTGATGACATAAGGAAAATACTCAATGAATTCACTCCATTTAGCATGACGCTTGTTCAACTTAGTTTGACCCTTAAGGTATTTAAGCATTTCATGATCGGTATGAATGATAAATTCATGAGGGCAAAGATAATGTTCCCATTCACGCAAAACTCGCACTAAAGCATATAACTCTTTGTCATAGATGGGGTAATTGAGTTGCACTCCAAAAAGTTTCTCACTAAAGTAAGCTATGGGGCGCTTCTCTTGCGTTAACACACCTCCTATGCCATTACCACTAGCATCGCAATGAATCTCAAGGGGTTTGTCAAAGTTTGATAAAGCAAGCACGGGAGCATGGGTAAGCAAATTCTTAAGCTCATTGAAAGCGGTATCTTGGGATGGTCCTCAAACAAAAGGTGCATTTTTATTACTCAAGGCATGCAAAGGTGAAGCAATGGTGCTAAAGTCCTTCACAAATCTATGGCAGAAACCGGCTAAACCAAGAAAACTACGCACTTGTTGCAAGTTAGTTGGTTGGGGCCAAGTTTTAATAGCATTTATCTTGGAGTCATCAACATGAACACCCTTAGAGGACACAACAAAACCCAAGAAAACGAGCTTATCAGCGCCAAAAAGGCATTTTTCCATGTTGGCATATAGACGCTCTTTTCGAAGAGTTTGCAACACGGTGCAGACATGGGTGACATGATCTTTAAGAGATTTTCTATAAACAAGGATATCATCGAAGTAGACCACAACAAACTCACCAATGTAAGGGCGAAACACATAATTCATAAGACGCATGAAAGTACCCGGTGCTTCTGATAAACCCATAGGCACGACTAACCACTCATACAAACCAAACTTTGTTTTAAAAGCGGTTTTCCATTCATCACCCTCTTGTATGCGGATTTGATAGTAAACACTTTTAAGATCAATTTTGGAAAAAATAGTGGCACCGCTAAGTTCACCAAGCATATCATCAAGGCGTGGAATGGGGTACCTATAGTGAATGATGATAGCATTGATAGGTCTACAATCGGAACACATGCGAAAGCTACCGTCTCTTTTGGGCACAAGAATGACCGGAACGGCACAAGGACTCAAACTTTCACGCACATGTCCATGGTGTATGAGATGTTTGACTTGCCTTTGTATTTCTTTGGTTTCTTCGGGGTTGACACGGTAGGGAGCTTTGTTTGGAAGAGGTGATCCGGGGATGAGGTCAATGCGGTGCTCGATGCCTCGTAGTGGAGGTAGACCCGGAGGTAGCTCGTCGGGGAAAACATGTTGGAATTCCTGCAAAAGAGAAGACAACACTAAAGGTAGAGTGTGAGAGGTGTTAGCTTTTGGTGCCTCGTCCTTGCACAAAAGGACATAGTGTGTGACACTAGATGGGTTCTCACACACTTCTCTTATCTCACTTTTGGTGGCAAATAGAACTAAGTTCTTCTTTTCGCTCATCGTGGAGGCACTCGATTTGGTCTTGTGGCGCTCACTCTCTTTTTGGTGGTTTTCTCTCTCACTATTCTCTCCATGATGGATGGTTTGCTTGTCGGCAATCACTTGGCTTGGAGACATAGGGCGATGTACGTACTCCTTTTCTTGCATCTTGAAGATGTAGTGGTTCGTTTGGCCGTTGTGGATGACACCTCTATCAAATGTCCATGGTCGACCGAGAATAAGGTGGAAAACGGTCATCAGAACGACATCACACTCCAAAGTGTCTTCGTAAGCTCCGATTTTGAAGGAGACTTGCACTCTATGCTAGACTTGGATGGTGCCAGAGTCGCTTTGCCATCGAACTTTGTAGGGATGTGGGTGCTTCTTCTTGGGTAATTGGAGCTTGGAGCAAAGTTCTTCACTTGCTAAGTTATGGCAACTCCCTCCATCGATGATGACCTTGACGGACCTTTCATTGATGCCAGCCTTGGTATGAAAGATATGGCATCTTTGGTCTTCTTCTTGTTGATGTTGAAGAGTCAAGGCCTTGGAGACAATGAGAGCGGTACTTGAATCTTCGTCACAAAAGACTTGTTCCTCGTCATTGTTCACTTGCCGGTGCATTGCCACTTGCTCAAGGGCTCCCACTTCTCCTTCGCTCATGGAGTCGTATGTACCGTCGTCATTGAGGATCATGGTCCGCTTGTTGGTACACTCAAATGACTTGTGGCCTCGGCCTCCGCATGTGAAGCATTTGAAGGAACTTGTCTTGACGGTCTCATCGGTTGGGGTAGATGATGATGAAGCTCTCCGCTTGAAGTTGCTCGTTGTAGGAGGATAACTTGAGGTTGTCGAAGCTTTCTTGTAAATCGACTTGTCGACGTTGCTTGTAGAAGGCTTGGTTGATGCAGAAGGTGTTGAATTCGTTTAAACTTGGGTGTTGGAGAAACCGTATGACTTGGATTGGAACTTGGCATACTTGAGGTCATCTTGCACTTGACGTTCTGCTTTGGTAGCTTGATGCACTAGCTCGATGAGGTTCGAGTATGGTTGGAAGTCGGCCATCTTCTTGATAGGGTAATTGAGTCCATTCAAGAAACGTGCCTTAGTTTGCACATCATCTTCCATGACATTGGCTCGTATCATTGCAATCTCCATTTCCTTGTAGTACTCTTCAACTCTCCTGGTTCCTTGCTTGAGTAGTTGGAGTTTCTTGAAGAGGTCGCGGTTGTAGTAGGTCGGCACGAAGCGTGCTCTCATGAAATCCTTCATTTGCGCCCATGTAGTGATGGGTGGTTCACCTTTTGCCTCTCGGCGCTCAATGACTTGTTCCCACCAAATGAGGACATAGTCTTGGAACTCAAGGGATGCCATCACGATCTTCTTCTCTTCTTCATAGTTGTGAAAGTGGAATATTTTGTCGACCTTCAATTCCCATGAAAGGTAGTCTTCGGGATCATTGCTTCCATTGAACTTGGGCATGGTGAACTTTAGCTTGCCGTAGCGTTGCTCTTCATTGTGTTCGGGTCGGGGATGATGACATCATTGATGAGGAGGATCGTCTCTCATGACTTGCTCTTGTCGTGGAGGATTTCCAATGTCTTGTTGCTCTTGTTGAACTTGGTGTTCTTGGCGAGCTTGTGGAGGAACTTGTCGAGCTTGACATTGCACGCGAGCTTGATATATTCGTTTGTGAACTTCTTCGTGAAGCGCTTCTTCATGTTCACAAGCTTGTCGGCCTCGGTTGGCTATGGCTCGACTTGATTCTCAGAGGGCACATTGCGCCTCAAGTGCTTGAGCTTCTCGCAATTGTTGTTCTTGACATTGTGTCTCGGCATCTTGTGCTTCTTGGTGTAGTCGCGCTAGCTCTTCCTCTTCGTGTTGGCGTTGTCGTTGCCGTTCTCGTGCTTGCGCAAATGTAGCTTGGTTTTGACGATGTCGTTGTTCTTGAGAGTTGTTGTCGTGTAGAGAGTTGCAGTTGTCTTGACGATCTTGGCACGCGGCACGACGAAGAGTATTCTATGTCGGTGTACTTGAGCCGGAGATGGTGTAGTCAGAGTGTCGACTTGAGCGGCTCCGTCTTCATGAGGACGAAGTGGAAGAAGGGCGGTTGAGCAACAAAGCATGGATCTCATACATTCTTGCATCATTTTCTTGCTTGTGGTCGTCGAGCTTGTGGTCAAAGTAGTCTCATGTACGTTTCTTAGAGAGTCGCAAGTCGGTGGCGAGGTTGTCGATGCGTTCGCTCATTGCTCGTTGCTCTTCATGCAAAGCACGTTGTGCACCAAAGAGGTTTCTCTTTGTGATGTAGGAGTTCATGTCGTCGTCTTGCCCGATGAAGAGTGGGTTGGTTGAAGTACTTGGCCTATCCATCATTTCCAAGGGAAATATGTGAGTGGGAGAAAGAGAAGAACGTATACCAAATGTACCTTGACCGATGTTGAAGATGGATCAAAGATCACTCCAATGTGGAACAAGGAAATAGCACAACTGGTACCAACTCTTGCCAGTTTCTCACACCTACAAAGCTTATGGTGGAGCTTGGTTAGGATGGTGGCACAAAATTTGATGCAATTGTTAGTGAGCTTCAATAATGTTGGAGAAGATTCGCAAGTTTGCAATGCAACAAGTAGACCAAGCAAAATATGGTACACAGAAACACACACACAGAGAGATGAATGGGGTCGTGCAACCAAGGATGAGCCAAAATGTGGAGTCCACAAAAATGATCTTGTTGCACAACACTAGAGAGACGCTAGCACGATTGCACAATAGGCGGATACAAAGACTTGTGCACAACCTACTAAGCAAAAATGCAACGGCTTCTATCCCAAGTATGTTCTATGTATGGTGTTCCGATGATATGATCCAAGATGATCTAGTATGACAATCTTAATGTTGTATGATGCTATGGTTCTTGCTTAAAAGCTCTTTGCTTATCTTTCCCTTTTGCTTAAAAGCTTGTTTGGCTCTTTGTGTTTGAGCTCTTTTCTCGTGTAATGCTTCACGAACCAAGATAGCAATTGAGTATGCGATGACACTTTGTGACACAAGACATGATATGCACCAATGATATGTATGTATGCTATGGGGAGTATGATCACTAATGTGCACAAGTCACGTTGCCAGCAATACTCAAAGGCTAGTCTCAATGGGTAAGCAACGCGAAAGAATAAGGCTATGATGGCTATCAATGTAATGGAAAGAATGATGTATCAAGATACCAAGATGAGGTTACCGTTCTTTGGTTCCTCGACCGTAAGCAAGAACGGATGATGGTGACAAAATGGAGAAGTGGTTGTTGTTGATGACGCATCCGTGGCGAAGATGAGCGGCAGTGATGTTGATGTCGAACCATACCTAAATAGCCAAAACACAATAGGACATGGAACCGCAACTCAAATTCTCAAAGCACAAAGTGGAAAAGGCGTATCGGAGTGCGAAACGAATAAGCAATGGTGGTTGCAGAAAGTGGTGGTGGTATGGGAACCAAGGCAAAAACGTCCACCAATTTTGGGTGAAAACAGGGTGGGACGGTAGTACTGCTAGGGTGGGCGGTAGTACCGCTTGTGGTACTTCAGTGATAGTGCCGCTCGGCGGGGGCGGTAGTACCGCTGGTGTTGGGAAAATTCGCAATTCCGGATCGGGATGAGTTTTTGAGGCAGAAAAGGATGATTTCGGGGGCAAAATTACGGAGATTTCGCGGATGGAAAGTGGGGAAACTTGTGG
Source organism: Triticum urartu (assembly GCF_003073215.2). NCBI lineage: Eukaryota > Viridiplantae > Streptophyta > Magnoliopsida > Poales > Poaceae > Triticum > Triticum urartu. Next base: position 151,169,801 of record NC_053026.1, on the reverse strand, counting down.
GGAAGCTAGATCCACTCAAGGCAAAGAAAATCCACGAATCAAATCCAACAAAAATTCATCACACCAACAAATCACAAAAAAGTTGGGGCTATTTTTGTGGGGAATTTTCGAATTAGGGACAAAATCAACAAAAACAAGGCTAGAAACACAACGGGGAGGCTCTGAAATCGTGATCAACGTGGCTCATGATACCAAGATGATGTAGGGTGGAACCCTAGGTGGCCGATCTTTCATGAAAGGAGCGGATTCCGTGATGAACACGAAGAACACGAGGGTAAACACGAGAGAATCACTCAGACCAACAAGAACGATCACACATGTGCTAGATCCATGAACACAAAAGGAGATACAAGATCCAAAGTCAACAAGGGACGATACAAATGGTAGCCGGTCTTCTTCGTGAGGAGGTCTTGATGGGGCCAACCAAGAGGGGTCTTGAATCCGAGGTGGATCTTCTCCGTAGAGGGGTCGTGGTCTCTCTCAAGTAATCGATCCGATATGGATGAGCGAGGCTCTATCTCTCAAATGAGCTATCACAATGCTGACCCTATCTAGGATGAGGTGGGAGAGTATATATAGTCGAAGTACACGAAGGGGTAAGTGAGAGGGGAATACATGGGCCCTTGGCCCGACCTTTGCACGCAGGCAGGGCGATAGTACCAGACCCTAGGGCGGTAGTATTGCTGTAGCGGTAGTGCCACTCGGGCTGGGCGGTAGTACTGGACTCGGGTCGCTCGAACATAGGAGTTTGTCGGGTTGAGCGGCAGTGGAGCGGATGTTGGACGGTAGTGCCACTTGGGGGCCTTCAGCGGTAGTACCGTCATGTGTGGGCGGTAGTACCGCCCGTTCTAGACTGGGTGGTTCCTCTTCCTGCTCCCGATGTCCATCTTGCACGGTAGCTTCTTCTAGGTTGGTTCCTTGATACCTAAAAACACAAAGCATATACATTGAAGGTAGTAGCCATGTCTCAAGTGGGTCGAAGGGAAGTTCAACAAGGAGAGAGTTAACCTCATCTTCGATAGCTCTCGTACGGGCTCTTGTCATTGGTCCAAGTGGTGTCATGGGGGATGTAGGTAGGTCCATGGGGATGTACTTGGGATGCTTTGCATCACCAGACTTTTTGCACACTTGCTTGGCTGATATTTTAAAGATGGCCCACTACTGCAGGATGCTGCTAACTCGACACTACGATCAGAGACCCTTCGAGAAACTGTCTGCGATGCAATAATCACATACGGTGGTGTATGAAAACCGTCAAAAATGTATAAAACGTTTGCGATGACGGATGCATCAAACACGGTTCAGATTTTAGTTGCATGTGTGATGCAGGGCATACGGTTCAGTTCAATTAACTATTTGCGATGAGGAGGAACAAAAGAAATAGGCAGCCAGATGAAGGCGTGTGTGATACACAGCATACGGTTCACTCGGATGAACTGTTTGTGATTAGGAAACACAAAATAAACGGGCAGCTAGATGAAGGTCTGTGTGATATATAACATACGGTTCACTCGGATGAACTACTTGTGATTAGGCAACACAAAAGAAACGGTTAGCTAGATCAAGGTGTGTGCGATATACGCATGCGGTTCACTCGGCCCTTGTCATCAGTGTGTGACCTCTGTGGCAACCGTTCGCTCCCCAGGCGCCTCTTCGTGTACCGTGGCAACCGTCCACCGACTCTTTGCCTTTCCCTCTTGATTTGGAACTGTTGTCGCATGCTCTTCCTCCCTCCTCCATTTGCCTTCACCCTTCCTTCTGCCATTGTTTGATCGTCTTCTCCATGGAGGGAACAGGCCGGAAACGACCCCATTATTCTTGCCCCGATCTGAATGATGACGCGGTGGAGGAACTCGTTGATCGGTGCAACGTCATCACCTCAGCTAGCATGGCAGGTTCGTTCAAGACCATTCTTGACTCAACTAATAACATCATTACAAGGAACCCAAGGGTCCAGGAGCGGTTTGATCGCCCCTATCTTCTTCGCCGTGACCCTACTGACTGGCACGGGGATGAGGGAAGCTGCGTCTTGTGTAATTTGATGCCGCTTGATAATGATACGTATGATGTTACGATGCCATCGCTTGAGGGCAAGGCTTGGGTAGGTGCAAATGGAGATCGGGTTGTTTATATTGGGTACAACTGCGAGTGGGAACTTGTGAACGTGTACACTCGTCACTGGGTTCCACTTCCAAAAATCTCAGACGACTGCCTAGAGGTTGAGTACACTGGTATTCTATGTGAGTTCAAATACGATCATGGTGACGGCCGTCTATGGAAGATAGCAATTTGTCGAGTTCCCAACCGCTCTTGGGATTACATGAACTATGAAGTTGTTGCTATCTTCGACAAGCCTGTTGCCGTCCTTACTTCCACGCCTCGATGGATATTGCTAAAAAGTAATTTCTGTACACAGATGAGTACTGTGATGCAATTCAATACGAGGGTCTTGTGTTTGCTGCCACCACTCGTGGCACTGTTTTTGCATGGAATCCTGATGCTTTTGGTACGTTTATCTTCCACCGTAATTATAATTGTTTCATCCACATGCATGCGGGTTAGCTAGTGTCCCTTTACTAATTAACCTTCTTTTGTTTCCAAGGTCCTATGAACATTCCACCACCTATACTTGAAATTTTTTACGAGCATGAGGACGAGCAGGACCCATATACTCAGTGGTGCATGGAAACTTATTCCGATGGATCACCTCTTCTTGTCTGTATACAGGGCACTACTGATGTTACTAAGGAAGTAGGTGTTGTCTCGCATGGTCGCACTCTCCGGACCTATTCCAACATCCGTTGCAGGGTATTCTGGATGGATACTAGTGTACTAGCGCCAACACCTTCTCCATGGTTCCGTATTGAAAGTCTTGGAGGAAACTCGCTCTTCCTTGGACAAAATTATGCAATGATGGTGGAAGGCGATCCAACTGCTATTGACACAACGTTACTACCATTTATGAGAAGCAACTATATCTATACCTCGGACATTACTATGCTTCCCTACCGTCCCAATATGGGTCATAACATAGGCCGCTTCAGCCTGGATGATCAGTCCTGCATTAGGCTCAAGATTGACAGTAGCTGGCCCTTCCCAGAGAAACACTTCTGGTTCAAAGCAAGCATTTCCAACGCCGAGGAGTGCTTGAGATGAAGTTCATTTAATCGCTTTGTTATTTGTTGTGTGAGAAAAACTTTACTAGAATGTTTTGTTGGAAATGATCTATAATCCAACGTGTATCCTCGTTGTCGTTGTGGGTTGATGACATGTTGTATGTAATCAATGGTACATTTGCATATGCGTCCATCAACTCACGCCTGCTAGTCGTGTCCATATGAATAGTGCTAGTGATTTTAGTTGCAAAAATTAGATAGTGCTAGTGATTTTTAGCTGCATATTTTGACAAATCACAGTGTTACAAGGTTGACAAATGGCAATGTTACTAGATAAACAAATGTCAATCTTTCCAGTTTGACAAATGGAAACATACCCAAAATGACAGATATGCAAATCTTACCCAATTGTTTGTACGTGGTTGCACACGGGTCATGCAAAACAATCGTTTGCGTTGAAGGGATGCAGAAATCCTGCTCGGCAAATTTTCCCTTGGCTTCCTCGGGAAGCTGTCGGTTTGCATATGGGTGTTCTAACTAAAACGTTTGCAATGAGTCTTTTATATTTAAAAACCATTGATGTTTTTTCAAAAGAAAATCGTTTGATAAGTCTGTACATTAAGAGAGAAAAACGCAAGTTCATTCAAACCATATCTTTCATTCAGTCACACAACGAATTTATATTCATATGATCGAGAATTCGAGATACAATATTAAACCCCAAAAAAACTATTTCCGGCGGCGGCGGAGGCGGCGTGCCGCGCCGTCGTTGTCGTTGTCGTCCTCCGGGACGTCGTTGTTGAAGTCTTCAAGGCAGCACAAAATGTTCTTCACTTGTAAATCAAACATCATGACGTCGCGTGATCGATGGGTGGGGCACGGGAGGACAGCAACTAGCACCGCTGAGAGGTAGCGGTCGACGGCAGCGTCCCATGCCGCTGAGGGGGGCGCGGGCACGGGCAGGGCGCAGCGGGTGCAGCCAAACGCACGGGGACAGGCGCCACGGTGGGTCGAGGGGCGTGCACAGGCAGGGGCACGGGCGCGGCGGGTGCAGCCAAACGCACGGGGGCCGGTGCGACGGTGGGTGGAGGGGCGCGCACGGGGATGGGCACGGGCGCTCGCGCTGGCATGTACACGAGCTCGCGCGGGTCCGCGGAGACCTCGCTGACGCCCGCGGCTTCCAGCTCTGCGATAGTGCTCGGCGACCTGCCCATCAATGCTACGGGGATGGTCGTTGGCGCGGGCGCGGGGATGGGAGCTAGGACGGGAGCGGGGGCAGCAACCGCTGTGGCAAGCTCGTTCTGGGCCATGTCCATGAGGCCCCATTCCTCCTTATTTTCTATCTCCTCCAGCTCGGAGTCGACTTCACCAAACTTGAAGACTAATGGCAGATGATCATTCTGCGCCATGGCGTTGGTGGAGGTCTGCAGGAGGGAGGGGAATGGGAGGCAAACAGTAAGGCCGCCCATATTAGACAGCAGCTCAGGTGCCATTAATGCAGAGGAAGGCGGGCGGCCATGGAAGTCAAAGGGCTCGCTTCCCAATTAGCCTGCGCATCGTACAGCTCGCATGCTTCCCGGTGAGCCTGCGCATTGGAGGACAACTTGCACACCTATCGGTCAGCCTGCGCTCGCACGCCTCCCATTCAGTCAAGGTCAAGCAGCTGCCCGCATGGCACCTCCTACAACCATTAAAACCAAGACACGTGGCGTAACATGAATGGTTAATAGAATGCACATGGTATGAATTATACAAACGTTTGAGATATTAAAGTGGCAGCTACTTTTTCAAAATGCCTTTGTTGGTTGTCATTATTCGAGTGCACCTTCTCCCAAAATGGACAAGAAAAATGCTACAGCATGTCGGGTGCCATTCCATGATAGCATGCCAAGTTTCATGAATTTCAAACGAGTTTTGGATTTACTAGAATTTAAAAATCAGGCATCTCAATGTTTTCCCGGCAATCAACAGTGCCCTGGTGTTTGAAATTCATTTCCATTTCTTGCATGGGACCTAAGCATGCACCCAAGGACACAGATTTGATTTTTCAACCAATTTATATCCACTAGAGCATGTGCATGTAGTTCAAATTTGATTTATGCACATAAATGCATTGAAAACTCAGTTAACGCATAAAAATGTCCAAACGAACCCCGAAAAATCCCAAAAATTGACACAACACTCCTGTTGTTCTATGTTGACACGAGAAAAATATTGAAAGCAATAAGAGGCAATGGATATCGTTTCATCCCCAAAGGTGGGACGTTCTGATGAGGATATCAATACCATTGTTACACCTGCAGCCCCTGCTACTATACATACTGGACCAATTACTAGAGCTCGCGCACGCCAATTAAATTACCAGGTACTCTTGTTTCTTGGTAATGATTCTAATGTTCATGAGAATATGATGTTGCCTAAATTGGGTACATTTGTTTTGCTTACAAATGAAGGGCCTAGCTTAGAGAGGATGAACATAGGAGCAAGAACAAGCATGGAGATGATGGCATGCGCAAGGAAGACAAGAACGGAGTTTCATGTGATGATTTCAGGACATTGGAGCCACCGTAATGAGTGCATGAAGGCTTGGACGAAATATACAATATGACACTTCACAAATTTCATCCAAAGGCTATTATAGGTGATGCGTCACCTTATTATTGGGCCAGGCCCATGTAATTTCGAAATATAGAAGTATAGGTTATTTTTAGAGTCCGTATATGTGGGGAAAATAGAGTTAGGGTTGGTTTTGGACCCCTCCTACAAGGGGCCACGAAATTTCCCCCCTCTTCCTCCTTATATATATCCCTTAGGGCATCATTTATACTTTGGGTTTTGTTTAGATTAAAAGTTTGCTATAGCCGCAACTTCGCGTACTTCGTTTGTGTTCAACGACCAGACCAAGACGTCACAGAACCCACCTTCATAAAGCTTTCCTCTTTTATTCGCAATATCCAGATTGCATTCTCAGTTTCTTGCTTGTTCTTCGTTTGCTCACAGGAAATAGACCCTCGTGGTCAGGTTGATCGTGCTCCGGCGTGGTCAATAACCCCTCGAAAGTTGGTTTAGCGATTGCTAAGGCGTGACATCTTCGCACGTTCGTAGTCGGATCGTCAAAGTCGACTCCCACAGAAAACGATTGTTATCTCATCAAAACATCGGGACACCTTCGCCTCTATCAAGTGGTATCGGATTTCTAGGTGGCTCGGTGAGATTTTACAGTTTTTCGTAGTTTATATCTAGTCTGTTCTTCATACTTATAGTCCATGAAAAAGCCAAAAAAATAGGGTTAGTTCATCCTATCTGAACCAATCTGAGCCTTTGCATAATCTTTTCTGTATTTGCTTTGTTGGATTTGCAGTTGCATCGTCGTGTCAAGTTGCTGGTCCTAGCGTCTAGTCCTTTAGAGTTTCGAGTTCTGTTCACAGGTTGCCACGTCGCCGCTTCCATATATCACCACCGCATCATCATCATCGCTGCTGCCATATACCACCACCACATCAACTTCATCGCCGCTGCCATATACCACCACCACATATTCACCGCCAATCCGAGTCCATGTACGCCACCACATATCCGCCGCCATCACGCCAATTCGAGTCCACCTGCAACATATATCCGCCACCAGTCCGAGTTCCACCAGATTCATCTCCGCCACCAGTCCTAGTTCGAGTCCAGTATTTTGTTACTCTGTTTTGGATTTCCAGATCACGCCATACTCTGAGTCATGATAGAGTAGGACTCCCTAACTTTTGTGCTAACCCCAGTAGAAAAATAGTTCCAGTTTCAAAAAAACTAAGTCTGGAAAATTCTGGCTAGGCAGTTTTTAGACCATTTCTAGACTTTTTCAGAAAAAAAAATTGCGGAGCAAAAAAAAGAGGAAAAAGTGCAAAAAAAGAAAAAAATTCAGAGTGTGCTCCTCCCTTGTTTACGTGCAGCGCCGTGATTTTGTTAGTGTTCTAGGCTCACGTCTCTAGCACGGTCTCGCCTAGGACCAGCACAGTACCATCGTTGAGCGTTTATTCAACTTTGCATCTCTGAATTGATTATTGCTGACCCTTTTCTCTACTATATTATAAGCCTTCCCAGCTCCACATACATCTACATTGTGCGTTTGACTCTCCCTGGTAATCGCTCTATCCAAGCTTTGAGAGTTTTGACCACAACGGTTGCCGATCACCGCCTGCTGCTGGGTAAGAACCGGTAAGAATTTGATATTTGCTTGACGGATTTGTGACACCCACCACCACCACTTGTTAGTAGTCTGTAGGATCATATTCTTGTGTGTTTCTGTTGTTGCTAACCATGGCAGGATCACAAGCCGATGAGATTGACTGGGAGAACTTGACGAACAAGGAGCTTCATGATAACTTTCAGCAAATGATGAGTGGACAGGTGCAAGATGTGCTAAACAGATTTGAAGAGGCCATGGAGAAGATAGATGGCATTGAGAAGGCGTTCGAAACAAAGCTCGATAAAAAGTTTAATGAATTGCTCGCGCGTCTTCCACAACCACCGCCAGCTGCACCTGTCGCACCTCTACAACAACAACAATAACAACAACAACAACATCGCCTTCCAAATCAAGTGGGACGAGCACAGCGTGTTCCCCTTGAGTCTTGTCAAACTTCTGGTGCCAGTGTACCTACTGTTGATGCTTCTATAACTCCTGCTACTACTGCAGAGGTGGAGGACCATTACGAGGATGAGGTTGATCAAAATCATAACTACGTGCAACCACTAGCACCACCACCACCAGGTCGTCCTCATGCATATCATCGCAACGATAGAGCTGCACCACCACTTGAGGTACGAGATCATGACCATCTTCCTAAACTAAAATTTAATATTCCACCATTTGAGGGTCGATATGTTCCTGATATATATCTTACTTGGGAGTTAGAACCTGAACAACGGTTTACATGTTTACAACATCCTAAGGAGAGACGTGTTCCTACTGCTGTTTGTGCTTTCACTAGTTTTGCATGTGTTTGGTGGTCTGAACATTGTAGAATATATCCCATTCTAGCTACTTGGACTACTTTGAAAACTGCTATGCGTACTCCTTTGGTTCCACCTTATTATCAATGTGAATTACTTCAAAAATTGCAGCCCTTAAGACAAGGAAACAAATCTGTAGAAGAATATATCAGGAATTACAAATTGGCATGATTAGATGTGGTATTGTTTAGAAGAATGAAGCTATGCTTGCACGTTTTATGGGTGATTAAATAGAAAGATTCAGACCATTCTAGAGTATAAGGAGTATAATAATATCACTCATTTGTTCCATCTTGCTTGTAAAGCTGAACGTGAAGTGCAGGATCGACAAGCATTGGCGCGGACTAACTTTTCTGCAGGTTGACCTTCATCATGGACACCGTGTGCATCCTCTATTTCCACTGCACCAGCACGTCCATGAGGTGCCACTTCCAGCCGTGATACAAGAAAGCAGGCACAACCACCACTATCTACCAAGAGCACACCTGTTGGGCCTGCACAGAGCTCTTCTTCTTCCATGGCATCAACAGGGCACACAAGTGAAATTATTTGTCATCATTCTAAGGGAAGAGGTCATTATGCAAGAGAATGCAAATCTGAGCGTGTGATGATTGCTAGTGAGGATGGTGGGTATGAGTCCGCTAGTAACTATGATGAGGATACTTTGGCTCTTATTACACGTGAAGAACACGGTGGAGATGATTCTGATCATGAGACACAATACATGGCTCCTGAAGACGCTGATAGGTATGAATGTTTAGTTTCTCAATGTGTTTTGAGTGTGCAGGTCACACAAGCTGAGCAAAATCAGAGGCATAATTTGTTCCATACAAAGGGAGTAGTGAAGGAACGTTCTGTTCGCGTCATCATAGATGGAGGGAGCTGCAACAACTTGGCTAGCATGGAGATGGTGGAGAAGCTATCTCTCACCACACAACCACATCCACATCCTTACTACATCCAATGGTTTAACAACAGTGGCAAGGTTAAGGTAACATGCACTGTTCGTGTGCATTTTAATATCTCTACATATGTTGATTATGTTGATTGTGATGTGGTACCTATGCAAGCACGTTCCTTATTACTTGGTAGACCATGGCAATTTTATAAAAAAATTGTACACCATGGTAGAAACAATTAGTATACTCTTGTTCATAAGGATAAAAATATTAGTTTGCTTCCTATGTCTCCTGATTCCATTTTGAAAGATGATATTAATAGAGCTAATAAAGCAAAATAGGAGAAAAATAAGAGTGAAAATCAGATTGTGGCAAAAGAAATTTGAGCAACAAATGAAGCCTGATAATAAACCATCTAGTGTTGCTTCTGAAATTAAATTGAAAAGTGCATGTTTACTTGCCACCAAATCTGATATTGAGGAGCTAGATTTTAGCAAATCTATTTGCTATGCTTTTCTGTGCAAAGAGGCATTATTTTCATTCGAGGACGTGCCTTCCTCTTTGCCTCCTGCTATTAGTAACATTTTGCAGGAGTTCGCTGACGTCTGTCCACAAGACATGCCACCGGGATTACCACCTATTCGAGGGATTGAGCATCATATTGACTTAATTCCCGGTGCATTGCTACCCAACCGTGCACCATACCGTACCAATCCAGAGGAGACGAAGGAGATTATGCGTCAAGTCTAGGAGCTGCTCGACAAAGGTTATATACGTGAATCCCTTAGTCCTTGTGTTGTTCCTATTATTCCAGTGCCGAAAAAGGATGGTACGTCACGTATGTGTGTTGATTGTAGAGGCATTAATAATATTACTATTCATTATCGTCATCCTATTCCTAGGCTAGATGATATGCTTGATGAATTGAGTGGCTCTACAATATTCTCCAAAGCTGATTTGCGTAGTGGATACCATCAAATTCGTATGAAATTGGGAGATGAATGGAAAACAGCATTTAAAAGTAAGTTTGGTTTATATGAGTGGTTAGTCATGCCTTTTGGGTTAACTAATGCACCTAGTACTTTCATGAGATTAATGAATGAAGTTTTACGTGCTTTCATTGGACGATTTGTGGTAGTCTATTTTGATGATATACTAATTTGTAGCAAATCTTTGGAATAACATTTGGAACATTTACATGCTATTTTTATTGCTCTATGTGATGCACGTTTGTTTGGTAACCTTGGGAAGTGCACCTTTTGCACCGACCGAGTGTCTTTTCTTGGCTATGTTGTTACTCCACAGGGAATTGAAGTTGATAAAGCCAAGATTGAAGTTATTGAGAGTTGGCCGCAGCCCAAAATGGTCACACAAGTGAGGAGTTTTCTTGGACTCGTTAGTTTCTATAGGCGTTTTGTGAGAGATTTTAGCACCATTGTTGCACCTCTCAATGAGCTTACAAAGAAGGATGTGCCTTTTGTTTGGGGTACCGCACAGGAAGAAGCCTTCACGGTGTTGAAAGATAAGTTGACACACGCTCCTTTACTCCAACTTCCTGATTTTAATAATACTTTTGAACTTGAATGTGATGCTAGTGGAATTGGATTAGGAGGTGTGTTATTACAAGACGGTAAACCTGTTGCATACTTTTCTGAAAAAATTGAGTGGGCCTAGTCTGAACTATTCTACGTATGATAAAGAATTATATGCTCTTGTTCGGACCTTAGAAACATGGCAACATTATTTATGGACCAAAGAATTTGTTATACATTCTAATCATGAATCTTTGAAACACATTAAAAGTCAAGCGAAACTGAACCGTAGACATGCTAAATGGGTTGAATTCATTGAGACTTTCCCTTATGTCATTAAACACAAGAAGGGTAAAGAAAATGTTATTGCTGATGCATTGTCTCATCGTTATACTATGCTTTCACATCTTGACTTTAAAATATTTGGTTTGGAGACCATCAAAGATCAATATGTGCATGATGCTGAATTTAGAGATGTGTATTGCAGAATTTTAAAGAAGGGAGAACATGGAACAAGTTCGTCGTTAATGATGGATTTGTGTTTCATGCTAACAAGCTATGCATTCCAGTTAGCTCAGTTCGTCTTTTGTTGTTGCATGAGGTGCACGGAGGAGGATTAATTGGGCATTTTGGTGTGAAGAAGACAGAGGATGTACTTGCTACACATTTCTGTTGGCCAAAGATGAGATGGGATGTTGAGTGTTTTGTTGCTTGCTGCACTACATGTCAAAAAGCTAAGTCACGACTCAATCCTCATGGTTTATATATGCCTTTGCCTATACCTAGTGTTCCTTGGGAGGTTTACCTTGAACAAATACGGGGAGGGATAATATATTTGTTGTCGTGGATAGATTTTCAAAAATGGCACATTTTATACCATGTCATAAAAGCGATGATGCTACTAATGTTGCTGATTTGTTCTTTCATGAAATTATTCGCTTGCATGGTGTGCCAAATATAATTGTTTCAGATTGTGATGCTAAGTTTCTTAGCCACTTTTGGAGATGTTCATGGGCTAAGTTAGGGACTAAACTGTATTTTAGTACTACATGTCATCCCCAAACTGCTGGACAAACTGAAGTAGTCAATAGAACATTGTCTACCATGCTTAGGGCTATTTTGAAGAATAACAAGAAAATTTGGGAAGAATGCTTGCCTCATATTGAATTTGCTTATAATCGGTCACTGCATTCTACTACTAAGATGTGCCCTTTTGAAATTGTGTATCGTTTCCTACCTCGTGCACCTATTGATTTGTTACCTCTTCCATCTTCGGAGAAGGTTAATTTTGATGCTAAACAACGTGTTGAATTGATCTTAAAAATGCATGAGTTAACTAAGGAAGGCATTGAGTGTATGAATGCTAAATATAAACTTGCTAGAGATAAGGGTAGAAAACATGTTGTGTTTGCACCTGGAGATCTTGTTTGGTTACATTTGCGTAAGGATAGATTTCCTGATTTGCGCAAATCAAAGCTAATGCCACGTGCTGACAGTACTTTTAAGGTGTTAGAGAAAATAAATGATAATGCATATAAACTTGAGCTGCCTGCAGATTTTGGGGTTAGTCCCACTTTTAACATTGCAGATTTGAAGCCTTATTTGGGTGAGGAAGATGAGCTTCCGTCGAGGACGACTTAATTTCAAGAAGGGGAGGATGATGAGGACATCAATACCATTGTTAAACCCGCAGCCCCTGCTAATATACATACTGGACCAATTACTAGAGCTCGCGCACCCCAATTAAATTACCAGGTACTCTCGTTTCTTGGTAATGATTCTAATGTTCATGAGAATATGATGCTACCTAAATTGGATACATTTGTTTTGCTTACAAATGAAGGGCCTAGCTTGGAGAAGGATGAACATAGGAGCAAGAACAAGCATGGAGATGATGGCATGCGCAAGTGAAACAAGAACGGAGTTTCAAGTGATGATTTCAGGACTTTGGAGCCACCGTAATGAGTGCATGAAGGCTTGGACGAAATATACAAGATGCCACTTCACAAATTTCGTCCAGAGGCTATTATAGGTGCTGCGTCACCTTATTATTGGGCCAGGCCCATGTAATTTTAAAATATACAAGTATAGAGCAAAGGCAAAGGCTGAGAAGGCTGCAAAGATGCCAAGTGTTGAGGAGGCATCTCAAGTTTTTCTGAAGTCAAAATAAGATCAGATTGCATATCTAATTCGAGCAAGTTTGATTATTGAGAAGGGCTTGACCACCCTGAACAAGAATCAGTAGAGCTTGGAGAGGATCATAGAGACCAAATTTTATGATCTCGATCTTTATAACACCCTCGATGCGGCTATATCTCCCATGTGTCGAGGCACGACTTAGAGGCATAACCGCATTGAAAGCAATGTCGCAAGTTAGGCAATCTTCACAACATCCCATGTAATATAGATAATAAAAGGGGAGATAACATAGTTGGCTTACACTCGCCACGTCAATCAAGTACATAAATAACATTACATCATTCAAACACTCATGGCCCGACTACGGCGCCAAAATAAAAGATAACCCAACATGCGACACGGTCCCGATCACCCCAACTGGGCACCACTACTGATCATCAGGGAAAGATACATAGTATCGTTGAGAGTCCTCGTCGAACTCCCACTTGAGCTCAAGCGCGTCATCTGGAACGGAATCATCAGGTCCTGCACCTGGTGTAATAGTAATCTGTGAGCCACAGGGACTCAGCAATCTCGCACCCTCGCGATCAAGACTATTTAAGCTTAATAGGTAAGGCAAGGAAAATATGTGGAGCTGCAGCAAGCGACTAGCATATATGGTGGCTAAACTGTTCGCAAAAGAGAGTGAGAAGAGGAGGCAAAGCGCGAGCGAGAAACTAGAGAGCAACCTGCGCAAGCATTACTCCAACACCGTGTTCACTTCCCGGACTCTGCCGAGAAGAGACCATCACGGTAACACACTCAGTTGATTCATTTTAATTAAGTTAGGGTTCAAGTTATCTACAACCGGACATTAACAAATTCCCATCTGCCCATAACCGCGGGCACGGCTTTTGAAAGTTCAAATCCCTGCAGGGGAGTCCCAACTTAGCCCATGACAAGTTCTCACGGTCAACGAAGGAATAGACCTCCTCCCGAGACGTTCCGATCAGACTCGGTATCCCGGTTCTTCAAGGCACTTCGACAGGTCAAAACAAATCCAGCAACACCGCCCGAATGTGCCGACAAATCCCGATAGGAGCTACACATATCTCTTTCTCAGGGCACACTCAGATTGTCCTAGGTACGGGTAGGCTAGCCAGAGTTGCCCCTGGTGGCCACCGGTAGCTGACAGGTGGACCAACACTCAGAGGAGCACTGGCCCGGGGGTTTTAAAATAAGATGACCCTCGGGCTCCGGAAACCCAAGGGGAAAAGAGGCTAGGTGGCAAATGGTAAAACCAAGGTTGGGCATTGCTGGAAAAGCTTTAATCAAGGCGAACTATCAAGGGGTTCCCATTATAACCCAACCGCGTAAGGAACGCAAAATCCGGGAACATAACACCGATATGACGGAAACTAGGGCGGCAAGAGTGGAACAAAACACTAGGCAAGAGGCCGAGCCTTCCACCCTTTACCAAGTATATAGATGCATTAAGATAACATGGCAATATAATGATATCCCAACAAGTAAATAATGTTCCAACAAGGAACGGTCTCCAATCTTCACCTGCAACTAGCAACGCTATAAGAGGGGCTGAGCAAAGCGGTAACATAGCCAAACAACGGTTTGCTAGGACATGGTGGGTTAGAGGTTTGACATGGCAATTTGGGAGGCTTGAAAGCAAGTGGTAGGAATCGTAGCATTGGCATAGCAAAAGAGCGAGCATCTAGCAAAGCAAAGATAGTAGTGATTTCGAGGGTATGATCATCTTGCCTGCAAAGTTGTCAGAGTTGACTGGATCCTCGAAAGCAAACTCAACGGGCTCCTCGTTAGCGAACTCATCTCCCGGCTCTACCCAAACAAGACAAACAAGCAACAAGGACACAATCAACCACGTGCAAAGCTCAAACAATATGATGCAAACATGGTATGCTATGCGGGATGCAATATGTGATGCATATGCAAGATTTGACAAGGAATGCATGAACCTGGCCTCAACTTGGAAATCCAAGTGTGCCACTAGAAATATGAGATGAAATCGCTTGAAAATGATATAAAGAATGCCGGAATCGGAGTTACGGTTTGGAAATGGCAAGCAATTCAAATATGACCACGTTCTGCGATTTACAGCAAGTAGTCATCTAAATGCAACAAGATGAACATGCTACAGCACCCAAACATGACAACACAATACATGGCAGGGATGCATTCATGATGCTTAACAAAAGTCTAGCACTGAGCTACGGCCAATTCATCCATTAACAGGTTCAAACAAGCATGGCAAAAATGCATATGGTAAACAGATCTCAGACTTAGTGAAATTAACACTTGTCTGGAATTTCAGATCAGATAGCACTCTTCGGAGCAACAAAACTATATTCTACAGGACCTGAACATGGCAAAATAAAGCATGTCATGGAGCTACTCAAATAGCTTAACAAAAGTCCCTTAGTGACGTTGAGCCAAAAGGGATAAGAAAATACATTTGCAAGCATGTGAACATGGCAAAAACATAATCAGTTCTCAGACTTAGTGAAAACTGGAGCATGCTGAAATAGATATCAAGTAGGCATGTTTACGAGCTCGATGCACTCACCACAGAGCAAGTCATGACAAACTAATCATACATCCATCAATAATACACAAAATTCAAGCTAGACATGGCAAGAACAATAACATAGCATGCACGGATCAACTACAACATCCTCGGCAAAATCGCTAACAAGTAGACAATCTGCCCAGATTCACGAAATAGCAAAAGTAGAGCTCGATTGACTCCAGCTAGGGTGCTCCATAATTGCAAAAAAAGACATGGATGGATAGAGAACTACAAGATTAACAAAACATCCTTATTGATCATCCTCAAAAGAGGCACGGATCACTAGGAAACAACATGAACATATGGCATAATGAGAAAAACAGATCAAGGACTTAGTGAAAATGCTAAGTCCCTGAAATCAGCATTACCAAGTGCCTCACTTTGCAAGCTTGTGCTAGTCACCACACACATCACAAAAATACATGGGTTGCACCTCTGGAAAGATGGCAAAACCCTTAACAAAACATATGTAGAGCTCATGGGCATATCATGCACACAGTAATCATGGCAAAAATGACAAATATCTAAATGGAGCAGCAGATCTGACAATTATCTCAAGTAGCACTCTTCCAATAGCATTTCGGGCATCAAGATGAACACAAATGAAAATGATGCAATGAGATAAAATGATGTACTCTCTGAGACGAACATTTTAATATGCTATATGCCAAAAACGGAGCTACGGATGAGGAGATACGACATGATGAACATAGCAAATTATTAGGGTTTCGGGCAAAGAAAGTCAACCGAGATGAAACCGGATCCAGATCTAGCCCGCGTGTACTGTAGCAGTGGTGCGACTCCCGAGGATCGTCGGCAGGAATCGAGGAGGCAGGCGGCGGCGGACCCGTGCCGGAGAAGAACGGGGGCGGCGCCGGCGGGCTTCGGGCGGAGGAGAGGAAGGTCGGGCGGCGCGGGCGCGGCGCTCCTCGGCGGTGGGCTCCCGCGGCAGGGGCGGCGAGGTGCGGTACGGTGGACGGAAATGGCGGGCGCGGCGGCCGGCGAGCTGGGCGGCGGAGGCGGCGGCTCGTCGGCGTCGGGGAAGATGGGTGCGGGGAGGCGCGGTCTCCCGCGAGGCGGCGGCAGCCGAGCGCGGGCCGGAGAGGGCCCGCGGCGGGTTTCACGGGCCGGCGATGTGGGGCGCTCGCGGGCGAGTGGGGAGGTGCCACGTGGCGGCGGTGGCGGATCCGGACGCGTCTGACTCGTCCGGACGTGTCCGGCGGGGGCGGAGATTTGATTTTTAGGGTTTGGGAGAGGGGATCCGCGAATTTGGAGGAGGGGGTCTTTATAAAGAGGTAGAGGGAGCTAGGAGAGTCGAAATGAGGTGCGGTTTTCGGCCACGCGATCGTGATCGAACGCTCTAGATGATGGAGTGGGTTTTGGTTGGTTTTGAGCCAACATGGAGGGGTGTTGGGCTGCAACACACACGAGGCCTTTTCGGACCCTCGGTTAACCGTTGGAGCATCAAATGAAGTCCAAATGGTACGAAACTTGACAGGCGGTCTACCGGTAGTAAACCAAGGCCGCTTGGCAAGTCTCGGTCCAATCCGGAAATGTTTAATCCCCACACACGAAAGAAAGGTAGAAATGACCACCGGAGGAGAACGAAGCGCCGGAATGCAAAACGGACAACGGGGAAAATGCTCGAATGCATGAGATGAACACGTATGCAAATGCAATGCACATGATGACTTGATATGAGATGCATGACAACTATAAAAACACATGGAGACAAAGACCCGAACCCGAGAAAATAAAATAACTTAAGGCCGGAAACGGCAAGAGTTGGATTACATATTGGGTAAATCATATCCGGGGTGTTACAATCTTAAGTAACTGAGATGCAGACAGTTGTTGAGCAGCTCCAGGAGGAAGTAGAGGAGAAGAAAGGGAAGCCTACTATGGATGCTTTTCAGAGAGTGCCCAGAGGTCAGAGATTTGCTACAGTGCCAGTGCCTGACACTAGAGCAACTACTTCCGCACCAGCAACAACAGCTTCAGTGCCACCTCCAGTTGCCACTCCACAAGCTCCAACAACATCTACTGATGCCTTTGTCCTTGGAGTCCTTTCTACACCACCTCCTGAAGATCAAGCCTAGAGAGACGCATAGCACTATGCATTTTCAAACTTTTTGGTAACTTGTTGCCAAAGGGGGAGAAATGTATAGATCTTAGGCTTCAAGAGAGAGTGCTTTGCTTCTTTGTCTTTCTTGCTATTTGGTTGATACTTTTGTGTGTGCTTGTTTGATACTTTATGTCTGTGTGTGAGATACTTGTATGATCATGTGTTTGATCATATCCTACCTTAATGTGTATGCTTGGATGATATTATCTTTTGTATCTCATATATGATCATTCACTTTGCTTGGTGATGAGTGCATATTTTAATTCCTATCATTTTGAATGCTCCACCAAGATGTATGTGACATGGAAGAGTGACCCATGATCCTAATCGATTGTGCATTTGCATTCAAAAGAAAATCTTAAATAATGCACAAATTTAGGGGGAGCTCTTGCTTATCACATACTTCTCAAAGCGATGATGTACTTTAAATCTTATTATCATTTGTCGAAGCTTTGATCTATATGTTGTCATCAATTACCAAAAAGGGGGAGATTGAAAGTGCAACTATCCTTGGGTGGTTTTGGTAATTCCTAACAACATATAACTCATTGAACTAATCCAATTTCAAGATGATCATTTCAGAAAGTTCAATGATTGGCATGGCATGGATTAGGAATGTGGACCCCTCAAAATGCTAAGGACACATATTAGCTCAAGCTCAAGACTCTACATTTCCATTTTAGTGATCCAAGATCACATTGAGTCCATAGGAAAAGCCAATACTATTAAAAGGCGATGAGGTGTTGCTTAATGGCTTGCTTGCTCAAAATTCTTAGTGATATGCTCCAAAAGCCCTCTACCACTTTCTCATATCCACATATGTCCCAAACCAAAAGTAAAACTCGGCCCTACCGATTTGATCTATCCAGCGCCACCGAGTTCACTTGACATAGCCACTACCAGAAACCCTAGTCACTTCGATCTCACTGAGATGGGATTGCAAACTCTCTATTTCCCTTCGTAACGTTTCGGTCCAACCGAGATGAGCGATCGGTCCCGCCGAGTTCACAATGCAAACTCTCTGTTTGCCTTTCGTAACTTTTTGGTCTCACCGAAATGAGTGAATCGGTCCCACAGAGTTTGCCTGACCAACTCTCTATTTGCCTATTACAGAAATCGGTCCAACCGAGTTTATGTAATCGGTCTCACCGAGATTACGTTATGCCCTAACCATAACGAAATCGGTTCCACCGAGTTGACATGTCGTTCCCACCAAAAATCCTAACGTTCACATTTTGAACTAAATCGGTTTGACCGAGTTTCATGATTCGGTCCCACCGAGTTTGGTGATTTGTGTGTAACGGTTAGATTTTGTGTGGAGTCTATATATACCCCTCCACTCTTCCTTCATTACTAAGGAGAGCCATCAGAACGTGCCTACACTTCCAACATACATTTTCTGAGAGAGAACCACCTACTCGTGTGTTGAGACCAAGATATTCCATTCCAACCACAAGAATCTTGATCTCTAGCCTTCCCCAAGTTGGTTTCCACTCGAGTCATCTTTTCGCCAAATCCAAATCTGTAAGAGAGAGATTTGAGTGTTGGGGAGACTATCATTTGAAGCACAAGAGCAAGGAGTTCATCATCAACACACCATCTATTACCTTTTGGAGAGTGGTGTCTCCTAGATTGGTTAGGTGTAACTTGGGAGCCTCCGACAAGATTGTGGAGTTGAACCAAGGAGTTTGTAAGGGCAAGGAGATTGCCTACTTCGTGAAGATCTACCCTAGTGAGGCAAGTCCTTCGTGGGTGATGGCCATGGTGGGATAGACAAGGTTGCTTCTTCGTGGACCCTTCATGGGTGGAGCCCTCCATGGACTCACGCAACTGTTACCCTTCGTGGGTTGAAGTCTCCATCAACGTGGATGTACGATAGCACCACCTACCGGAACCACGCCAAAAATCTCCGTGTCTACATTGTGTTTGCTCCCTCCAATCTCCTCCCTTTACCTTCATATCCAATGTTTTACATTCCGCCGCTATACTCTTAGACTTGCACGTGTAGGTTGATTGCTTGACTTGTGCTAAGTTGCTAAAATCTGCCAAAACATAAAATTAGGAAAAGGCTAGATTTTTATTTGGTCAAGTAGTCTAATCACCCCCCCTCTAGACATACTTTTGATCATATAGCCTACATGCAAGAGCCCCGCCGGCAGCACCCGGAGCTCGTGGAGGCGGAGCGGGCGATCTTTGTCGGCGCGGTGGGTGGCAAGGTTATCGCGCTCTCCTCTGATGACGAGGTCGAAGGCGATGGTAGCAACGCGGAGGGCGTTGAGGTGGGCCCCGAGGACGAGGAGATTGACGTCGACGAGTGGAGGAGTGCCTTCCCAACAACCCCAATGACGGTACTGGCCCGGACCCGGCTCATGGCACACCGTACATGATGAGGAAGGATTGCCTCGACCTCTACTTCGACCGAAAGTAGTTTAGCTTAGTTTAAATTTATGTTTTATGTTCGGTTATGCAAAAGTATCTATGTTTATTTTTGAATGCATGCTAATTTCGGTTGAACCTGCTTTGAACTTGATCAAATTGAAGTTTACAACCTTAAGTTTAGGGGATCGACTAGAAAAGGCCAAAAAATGTTGGAGTATATATATATATCCACTAAGGGTTTTAGTCCTTTAACTTTTTAAGGATCACCTAGAGATGTCCTGATGACTTGTTTATTTTAGTTCTTCACAATATGATGCTCTATATGCGCAACTATTTGCCGTGTAGTTCAATTTCATCAATAACAGTTTCAACAATACCACTATGAATTACGATATTTGGTTGATGTTAAGGATATTGCAGTTAACATGCCTTTTCGTTTTTCAATTGTTGTTTGGCAACATGCATTGTACTGAATGAATAAATATGCAATCCCAGGCTACATAGCAACAAGGAAGAATGTTACCTTAATGTTCTGATGATGTCTAGATATACATGTAATAAAATCTTATATAATGGGATGGATGGAGTGTTGTACTATATCATTTTTCAATTGTTGTTTAGGTTCTAATATTAACTTGGTGCTTTTAGGTACATATATCATTGCCAAAGATCCACAATTCGACCCTTTCTACGTATGGGGCAACGAGATATTCATGAACCATCATCAAATGAGGAAACTGATAAAGATTGTTATAAAAATGGGTCAAAAGATGTCAATCGAACTATTTGTTTACACTTTATGCAAGACAATAGTGAACTGCAAGATGGTAACCCTGTAGCCTTCTTTTCACTGCCCGTAATAAGTTGTGTTAGATGACAATATCTGAATCTTTTTTCTTTTGTAGTGGATCCTGAAGCAGTTTACTCAAGATTACCTCTCAAACTACATGATTGGCGGCCGGCCATGATAATGGGTTGGACTAGAGTCATGCATGCCTTCTGCATCCAGGAGAGCACAATAGGGCCATTCCGCTTCACCTTGTTCAGCAACTGGAATGTTTGTCACCTCTTTCTTTACCATCTGTAATAGTACAAGTATAGAACCCTAGCCCATCATTCTTTATTTGGTGCTTATGTAATTCTTAAACATATGTACCTGTGAATCGAATAATGCATTGGTTGTTTGAACATGATGGATATGAATAAAGCTATAGCCTACTTTCAAGTTTAAATTAGGTACAATTTTAAATAGCAGCAATTAAATTAGGGTGAAATTACGTTGTGCAGGTCATTACGGCACACACGGTTGGTAAAACACAAATATTTGCGATATACACCATAATCCAAGACGGTTCACAGAGAGGAGACGTGTGCAAGCATGCACACAGTTGGCGTTTGCAAAGCGTGTGTGATGTCAGACACTATCACATGCGGTGTGGGAAAACTAAATGTGTGTGATTGTCTACCTATCGTACACGGTTTATAATCATGGACTATTTGTGATGTGCCAGGCGTCGTAAAACTCCCGTGCCTAGAATCTTCCTGGAAAACTCTCGTGCCTGGAATCTGCCTGGTTTTAGGCAAAACCACAAAACTCCGACTGCGATGGCAATGCGAGCACAAACGAGTAGCAAGGATGAAGCGTTTGGGATATTCCGGATATCGAAAGCGGTTATATAGGGACAACTGTATGCATCAAGGATCCCTATCCCCGATGGTTTCTGGGTCATGTGGGAAGGACCCCCTATCGCCCACACTCACTTGGCGACGGTTCCAAATGCCGTCGCAGAAAGGGGTTAAAAACTGTTTGTTTAGGACCGAAGTGCGCCAGTGGCCCCTTATACAAAATACATGAAGGACATCATCACTAACAAAAGGAAAATACCTCAAGCTGATATCTCCACCATGCTTGCTAATTATTCTTTTAAGGATGGAGTACCTAAAAAACTTGGAGATCCGAGAATACCAACTATACCTTGCTCCATCAAAAGAAATTATGTTAAAACTGCTTTATGTGATTTAGGAGCTGATGTTGGTGTTATGCCTTTCTCTTTATATAAAAAACTTGACTTGAATAAACTCACACCTACTGAAATATCTTCGCAAATGGCTGACAAATCAACTGCCATACCTGTCGGTATTTGTGAGGATGTGCCCGTTGTTGTTGCAAATGTTACTATCTTAACAGACTTTGTTATACTTGAGATGCCCGAGGATGACAATATGTCAATTATCCTTGGTAGACCCTTTTTGAATACTACAGTGGCTGCTATTGATTGCAATAAAAGCAAGGTCACTTTTCATATCAATGGTAATGAGTATACAGTCCACTTTCTGAAGAAACAATTCCAAGTGAATGGTACTAATGTTATTGAAAAATCTCTGACACTCATTATTGGAAGTTTTGAACTACCTCTACCTACTGCCAAAAAGAAATAGGATATACTTATTGTTGGGGACAGGCATAATCCCGTTGAGGTAACTTAGTGTTTTACGAAAGTTCTTTGGTCTCATGCTAATCGAAGGTGGTTTTTAGTAAGACTTGATCAACCTTATTAATGGATCATTTTTTAGAGGCATGAAGTTGATGAATTTTGTAGACACTACCTTCTATCCTTACCTTTTGTTCTCTGTTTTTCTTAGTTAAATAAAATAAAATGCCATGTTTATCTTGTTTTTTGGATTCTCCGTGCAATAAAAAATGACCCAAAAATAAAAGTTCTCATAATGCCCTGAAAATTTAATATGATTTTTTTGAATATTTCTGAATTTTTGATGCAAATAAGATTATAGGGGGTGCACCAGGTGGGCACAACCCACCTGGGCGCGCTAGCAGCCCCAGGCGTGCGCGGTGGGTTGTGGTCCCCACATGGGTCCTCTCACTTATCTCTTTAGCCCACATCATCTTCTACCTCCAGGAAAAAATCACCATTGCTCCCTCTCTCTCTCTCTCTCTCGTGTTCTTTCTCTCAAACCCGTGGATTATGATCCCTTTGCTTGAAGCTCCATTTCCAAAACTGTTTTCAAGGATTGCTACTTGGTATGTAACTCCTCCATTGCTCCAATTAGTTTTTTGCTTTAGTGGTTTATATTTTGAATAATTAGCTACTCTTGGTGCTGCTGTAGATGAGCTTGCATGGACTTCTTGGAGTTCTAAGTAGTTTGAATGCTTAATATAGCCTCTATCCATCCTTATGAGTAGTTGCTATCAATCTTGTGAAGTTTTGTTGACAAAAATTTGGTGTCCCAAAATTTTTCAGAAATTGTTCGCAAATAAAAATGCAATTATTTAGGAGTTCTTCGAGGAAGAGGTCTACGGAGGCATCATCTAGTATTGGCTCGATACGTTGGTTTGAACCAAGCGCAAGCGAAATGCGGGATGCGGCTATCTAATCATGCTTGTGGCCGTGTAACGATTTCATGGTGAGCGCATGTATTAAGGAAGAATTTGAGCACTATGTTCACGATGCCGAGCTCGGACCTACATTGAACATAAGTGCCTTCAGCATCTCAACCTCACAGAAACTTTACTAAGAAATTCAAATAATTTCCTCATGAGTCTAGAGTTTCATTTAACCTGTATGTTCATCCTTATACCATGCCCCTAGAGATGTTCTCTAATATCTGCAAAAATCCAATTTGGGGTTCGCTAGACGAGCCACCAAGAGCTGAATATAAGACATTCTTGACTAGTATTTGTTACGGTGAGGATAGAGGAGTGACACAAGGTAGAATAAAAAGTATTCATTTTCCATCAGTTCAATACTTTGTACTCTTTAATGGCAAATGCATCGTGGGCAATCAAGATTGAAGCACACTATGTTCTCCTGACTTGAGCCTTATACACACTGCCCTGATCGGAATTAATAGTTATAATCTTGGAGCGATGGTTGCACGTAGGCTGCAACATAACACTGGTAATGGTTATTTCTATGGTGGGATTTATGCTTCTTGTTTCGCAAGATAGGTTGGTGTTACACCTCTGCCATATGACCCCATCTTACCTACTCAGTACTTAGATTTGAGGCCATGAAGTGCCATAAGTTCCTTAAGGGCAAAATCACTAATTATACTTATAGCTTACGGTTCAATAAAGAAACCATGGTGCCTATCATTTTGCCTGCGCCTGCTCTCTTTGGTTTCAATAGCAAAAGAAGATATTTTGTTCTTGAGAGAGAAGCCCGTGCGTACAAAGCGGAGATCGAGGCAGCTCGGTGGGCTGAGGTGGTTGCACCAAGAGCCTCCATGAGCTACCACTCTGACTACTATGCAGGTCGCAGATGGTGATTACCAAGCTAGGCCAAAAGCCTAAGCTTGGGGGAGTACGTATTTCCATCGACATTACATTCATGTTCACACATTTTCATTCCAATTGTCGGTGTTCACACTTTTTCATTGTATTATCCATGCTAAATTTATTTACTTGCTTTCTTCTTGTGTGTTTGGAAACCTTTGTGAAAACCCAAAAATATTTCTTGCTTCTTTTCGGTTTTTCTTTCTAGTTTAATTAGTTGTAGTATTAAAAGAAAACCCAAAAAGATTTCTTGATTCTTCATTTGCTTATTGGGAGCTCTCCCGTGTAAATAGTTTTTCTCGTTTTTGTTTTCCTGTCTTTAATCTTCTTTCTTCAAGAAAAACTAAAAACTCCAAAAAAATAATGTATTTCTCTGAAATTCTTTCATGTTTATTGAGTCATAACAAAGAGAAGACCATGATGAAATTATTGAGCGGCTCTCATATGCATTATTGTTGATCTAACAGAGCCCAAATTGCTTTGTCTTCTCCTTTTGAATAAAATGTTTGCAGATTCCAGCTTAGTCCATGGCACTCTTGCACTATTATTATTTTCATATCGTTCGGTCATGCAAATGAAAGGCAATAATGACGATATTTGATGAACTAGTTGTGTCAGAGAGAAATGGGTATGAACTCAACTTGTTCTATTTTTCTAAATATGTTTAACCTAGTATCCATGATTTAGCATATTATGATCAAACTTGTTTGCAATGACAATTAGAGATTATAGTTTCTCATGCCATGCTTAAATAGCTAGGAGTGGATGATGACTTATCTTGGATATCAACATTGCATTAAAATGATTGTGATGTAGTATGATGATATGGTATCCTCTGAATGTTTCAAGTAGCTTGACTTGGCACATGTTCGTGCATGTAGTTGAATCAAAACCAACATAGCCTCTATGATATTTATGTTCATGGTGTTCATATCCTACTCATGCTAGTATCCAATGTTCATTATCCATAATGCGTGTTCATGACCGTATTCGCTCTCTAGATGGCCGCTTTCCCAACCTATTTGCTAGCATTCACCTGTACTAAGTGGGAATACTGCTTGTGCATCAAAATCCTTAAACCGAAGTTATTCCAGATGAGTCCACCATATCTACCTATATGCGGTATTACCCTACCGTCCTAAGTAAATTTGCATGTGCCACTGCTACCTCTTGAGCATTGCGCTGGTTTTCCCTTGAAGAGGAAAGGGTGATGCAGCAAAGTAGCGTAAGTATTTCCCTCAGTTTTTGAGAACCAAGGTATCAATCCAGTAGGATTTCACGCTCAAGTCCCACGCACCTACACAAACAAATAAGAACCTCACAACCAACGCGATAAAGGGGTTGCCAAGCCCTTCTCGGTCACCTACGAGAGTGAGATCTGATAGATATGATAAGATAAAATTTTTGGCATTTTTATGATAAAGAGAAATAAAGATGCAAAGTAAAATAAAAGTCAAAGGAAATAACTAAGTATTGGAAGATTAATATGGTAGAAGATAGACCCGGGGGCTATAGGTTTCACTAGTGGCTTCTCTCAAGAGCATAAGTATTACGGTGGGTAAACGAATTACTGTCGAGCAATTGATAGAATTGAGCATAGTTATGAGAATATCTAGGTATGATCAAGTATATAGGAATCACGTCCGAGACAAGTAGACCTAAATGATTCTGCATCTACTACTATTACTCCACACATCGACCACTATCCATCATGCATCTAGAGTATTAAGTTCATAAGAACAGTGTAATGCTTTAAGGAAGATGACATGATGTAGAGGGATAAACTCATGCAATATGATATAAACCCCATCTTTTTATTCTCGATGGCAACAATACAATACGTGTCGGTTCCCTTTCTGTCACTGGGATCGAACACCGCAAGATTTAACCCAAAGCTAAGCACTTCTCCCATTGCAAGAAAGAGCAATCTAGTAGGCCAAACGAAACTGATAATTTGAAGAGACTTGCAAAGATAAACCAATCATACGTAAAAGAATTCAGAGGAGAATCAAATATTGTTCATATATAATCTGGATCATAAACCCACAATTCATCGGATCTCGACAAACACACCGCAAAAGAAGATTACATCGAATAGATCTCCAAGAGAATCGAGGACTACTTTGTATTGAGATCCAAAGAGAGAGAAGAAGCCATCTAGCTAATAACTATGGACCCGTAGGTCTGAAGTAAACTACTCACACATCACCGGAGAGGCCATGGAGTTGATGTAGAGGCCCTCCGTGATCAATGCCCCCTCTGGAGGAGCTCCAGAAAAGGCCCCGGGATGGGATCTCTCGAGTGCAGAAGGTTGCGGCGGGGGAATTAGGTTTTCGGGGTGCCCCTGGATGTTTGGGTGGTACGTGGATATATATAGGAGGAAGAAGTACGTCGGTGGAGCAACGGAGGGCCCACGAGGGTGGAGGGCGCAGCAGGAGGGTAGGCATGCCCCCTGCCTCGTGCCTTCCTCCCTTGTTTCTTGACGGTCACTCCAAGTCTCCTGGATCACGTTTGTTGAGAAAATCACGTTCCCGAAGGTTTCATTCCGTTTGGACTCCGTTTGATATTCCTTTTCTTCGAAATCCTAAAATAGGCAAAAAAACAGCAATTTGGGCTGAGCCTCCGGTTAGTAGGTTAGTCCCAAAATGATATAAAAGTGTAAAATAAAGCCCATTAACATCCAAAATAGATAATATAATTGCATGGAGCAATCAAAAATTATAGATACGTTGGAGACGTATCAAGCATCCCCAAGCTTAATTCATGCTCGTCCTCGAGTAGGTAAATGATAAAAGAAGAATTTTTGATGTGGAATGCTTTCTAACATATTTCTCAATGTAATTTTTCTTTATTGTGGCATGAATGTTCATATCCATAAGATTCAAGATAAAAGTTTAATATTTAAATAATAATACTTCAAGCAGACAAACTAAGCAATCATGTCTTCTCAAAATAACATGGCCAAAGAAAGTTGTCCCTACAAAATCATATAGTCTGGCTATGCTCTATCTTCACCACACAAAATATTTAAATCATGCACAACGCCGATGACAAGCCAAGCAATTGTTTCATACTTTTGATGTTCTCAAACTTTTTCAATCTTCACGCAATATATGAGCGTGAGCCATGTATATAGCACTATGGTGGAATAGAATGGTGGTTTTGGAGAAGACAAAAAAGGGAGAAGATAGTCTCACATCAACTAGGCGTATCAACGGGCTATGGAGATGCCCATCAATATATATCAATGTGAGTGAGTAGGGATTTCCATGCAACGGATGCCCTAGAGCTATAAGTATATGAAAGATCAACAAAAGAAACTAAGTGGGTGTGCATCCAACTTGCTTTCTCACGAAGACCTAGGGAATTTTGAGCAAGCCCATCATTGGAATATACAAGCCAAGTTCTCTAATGAAAAATTCCCACTAGTATATGAAAGTGATATCATAGGAGACTCTCTATATGAAGAACATGGTGCTACTTTGAAGCGCAAGTGTGGAAAAAGGATAGTAACATTGTCCCTTCTCTATTTTTCTCTCATTTTTTTGGGGGCTTCTCTTTTTTTATGGCCTTTCTCTTTTTTTCTTTTTTTCGTCCAGAGTCTCATCCCAACTTGTGGGGGAATCATAGTCTCCATCATCCTTTCCTCACTTGGGACAATGCTCTAATAATGATGATCATCACACTTTATTTACTTACAACTCAAGAATTACAACTCAGTACTTAGAACAAATTATGACTCTATGTGAATGCCTCCGGCGGTGTACCGGGATGTGCAATGATGCATGAGTGACATGTATGAAGAATTATGAACGGTGGCTTTGCCACAAATATGATGTCAGCTACATGATCATGCAAGCAATATGACAATGATGAAGCGTGTCATAATAACGGAATGATGGAAGGTTGCATGGCAATATATCTCGGAATGGCTATGGAAATGCCATAATAGGTAGGTATGGTGGCTGTTTTGAGGAAGGTATATGGTGGGTTTATAGTACCGGCGGAAGTTGCGCGATACTAGAGAGGCTAGCAATGGTGGAAGGGTGAGAGTGTGTATAATCCATGGACTCAACATTAGTCATAAAGAACTCACATACTTATTGCAAAAATCTATTAGTTATTGAAACAAAGTATTACGCGCATGCTCCTAGGGGGGTAGATTGGTAGGAAAAGACCATCGCTCGTCCCCGACCGCCACTCATAAGGAAGACAATCAATAAATACATCATGCTTCGACTTCATCACATAACGGTTCACCATACGTGCATGCTACGGGAATCACAAACTTCAACACAAGTATTTCTCAAATTCACAACTACTCAACTAGCATGACTCTAATATCACCATCTCCATATCTCAAAACAATTATCAAGTATCAAACTTCTCATAGTATTCAATGCACTTATATGAAAGTTTTTATTATTGCCATGTTGTTCTAAAGGACTCTCAGAATAATATAAGTGAAGCATGAGAGAACAATAGTTTCTATAAAACAAATCCACCGCCGTGCTCTAAAAGATATAAGTGAAGCACTAGAGCAAAAACTATGTAGCTCAAAAGATATAAGTGAAGCACATAGAGTATTCTAATAAATTTCAATTCATGTGAGTCTCTGTCAAAAGGTGTGTACACCAAGGATGATTGTGGTAAACTAAAAAGCAAAGACTCAAATCATACAAGACGCTCCAAGAAAAACACATATCATGTGGTGAATAAAAATATAGCTCCAAGTAAAGTTACCGATAGACGAAGACGAAAGAGGGGATGCCTTCCGGGGCATCCCCAAGCTTAGGCTTTTTGGTGTCCTTGGATTTTACCTTGGGGTTCCATGGGCATCCCCAAGCTTAGGCTCTTGCCACTCTTCGTTCCATGATCCATCAAATCTTTACCCCAAACTTGAAAACTTCACAACACAAAACTCAAAATAGAAAATCTCATGAGCTCCGTTAGCGAAAGAAAACAAAAGACCACTTCAAGGTAATGTAATGAACTCATTCTTTATTTATATTGGTTTTAAACCTACTGTATTCCAACTTCTCTATGATTTATAAACTCTTTTACTAGCCATAGATTCATCAAAATAAGCAAACAACACAAGAAAAACAGAATCTGTCAAAAAAAGAACAGTCTGTAGTAATCTGTAGCTAACACAAGTTCTGGAACCACAAAAATTCTAAAAAATAAATTGTTGTGTGTGAGTAATTTATCTATTAATCATCAGCAAAAATAATTAACTAAATATCCCCTTCAAAATAAAAATGGAAGCGATTCTCGTGAGCGCTAACGTTTCTGTTTTTTATAGCAAGATCAAAAAGACTTTCCCCAAGTCTTCCCAATGGTTCTACTTGGCACAAACACTAATTAAACACAAAAAAACACAACCAAAACAGAGGCTAGATAAATTATTTAT
Source organism: Triticum urartu (assembly GCF_003073215.2). NCBI lineage: Eukaryota > Viridiplantae > Streptophyta > Magnoliopsida > Poales > Poaceae > Triticum > Triticum urartu. The sequence goes on along the minus strand of NC_053026.1, from coordinate 151,140,322 downwards.
TGAATAACAGCAAGGAAAAATATTGGGTTGTCTCCCAACAAGCGCTTTTCTTTAAAGCCTTATAGCTTGGCATAAGATTTCAACGATGCTCACATGAAAGACAAGAATTGAAGCACAAAGAGAGCATCCTAAAACACGTGACAAACACATCTAAGTCTAACATACTTCCTATGCATAGGCATCTTATAGGCAAAAAAATTATCAAGGCAAGCAAAAACTAGCATATGCAAGGAAGCGAAAGGAAATAATAGCAATCTCAACGTAACGAGAGGTAATTTAGTAACATGAAAATTTCTACCACCATATTTTCCTCTCTCATAATAATTACATGTGGGATCATAAGAAAATTTAACAAAATATATGTCACATAAAATATTTTCAACACGATCCACATGCATGCAAAGTTGACACTCTTCCAAAATAGTGGGATTAACATTAACTAAAGTCATGACCTCTCCAAACCCACTTTTAGTATTATTGCAAACACTATTATCAATCTCATATTCATCATGGGGCGTAAATAAATTTTCAAGATCAAAAGAAGAATCACCCCAATCATGATCATTGCAACAATTAGTAGCCATAGCAAAACTAGCATTCCCAAGCTTAGGGTTTTGCATATTATTGACATCAATAGAATTTATAGTAACATCATTGCAATCACGCTTTTTATTCAAAGATCTATCGTGAATCGCTCCATAAAGTAATTCATCAAACTTTTCAGATTCACGAATTTCAAGCAAAACCTCATAAAGATAATCTAGTGCACAAAACTCACTAGCAATTGGTTCATCATAATTGGAACTCTTAAAAATATTAGCAAGGAGATGAGGATCCATAGATCTTAGGTTCTCTGTTTAGTAACAAATAAACAACTATTCCAACCAACGAGCAAACGAACCAAGTAGTACATCAAAGAAAATGGAAAGACGAGCAGAAGAAGGGCGAATAAAATGGCAAGGGTGAAGTGGGGGAGAGGAAAACAAGAGGCAAATGGCAAATAATGTAATGCGAGGGATAAGAGTTTGTGATGGGTACTTGGTATGTCTTGACTTGACTTGGCGCGAATCTCCCCGGCAACAGCGCCAGAAATCCTTCTTGCTACCTCTTAAGCACTGCGTTGGTTTTTCCTTGAAGAGGAAAGGGTGATGCAGCAAAGTAGCGTAAGTATTTCCCTCAGTTTTTGAGATCACTCTCAAGTCCCACGCACCTACACAAAAAAATAAGAACCTCGCAACCAACATGATAAGGGGGTTGTCAAGCCCTTCTCGGTCACCTACGAGAGTGAGATCTAATAGATATGATAAGATAATATTTTTGGTATTTTTATGATAAAGATAAATAAAGATGCAAAGTAAAATAAAAGGCAAAGGAAATAACTAAGTATTGGAATATTAATATGATAGAAGATAGACCCGGGGGCCATAGGTTTCACTAGTGGCTTCTCTCAAGAGCATAAGTATTACGGTGGGTAAACGAATTACTGTCGAGCAATTGATAGAATTGAGCATAGTTATGAGAATATCTAGGTATGATCATGTATATAGGCATCACGTCCGAGACAAGTAGACCGAAACGATTCTGCATCTACTACTATTACTCCACACATCGACCACTATCCAGCATGCATCCAGAGTATTAAGTTCATAAGAACAGAGTAATGCTTTAAGGAAGATGACATGATGTAGAGAGATAAACTCATGCAATATGATATAAACCCCATCTTTTTATCCTCGATGGCAAAAGTACAATACGTATCGGTTCCCTTTCTGTCACTGGGATCGAACACCGGAAGATTGAACCCAAAGCTAAGCACTTCTCCCATTGCAAGAAAGATCAATCTAGTAGGCCAAACCAAACTGATAATTCGAAGAGACTTGCGAAGATAAACCAATCATACATAAAAGAATTCAGAGGAGAATCAAATATTGTTCATAGATAATCTGGATCATAAACCCACAATTCATCGGATCTCGACAAACACACCGCAAAAGAAGATTACATCGAATAGATCTCCAAGAGAATCGAGGACTACTTTGTATTGAGATCCAAAGAGAGAGAAGAATCCATCTAGCTAATAACTATGGACCCATAGGTCTGAGCTAAAATACTCACACATCACCAGAGAGGCCATGGAGTTGATGTAGAGGCCCTCCGTGATCAATGCCCCCTCCGGCAGAGCTCCAAAAAAGGCCCCGAGATAGGATCTCTTGAGTGCAGAAGGTTGCGGCGGTGGAATTAGGTTTTCGTGGTGCCCCTGGATGTTTGGGGGTATGTGGATATATATAGGAGGAAGAAGTACGTCGGTGGAGCAACGGAGGGCCCAGGAGGGTGGAGGGCGCGCCCAAGGGGGGTAGGCGCGCCCCCCTGCCTCGTGCCTTCCTCCCTTGTTTCTTGACGGCCACTCCAAGTCTCCTGGATCACGTTTGTTGAGAAAATCACGTTCCCGAAGGTTTCATTCCGTTTGGACTCCGTTTGATATTCCTTTTCTTCGAAACCCTAAAATAGGCAAAAACAGCAATTTGGGCTAGGCCTCCGGTTAGTAGGTCAGTCCCAAAAATGATATAAAAGTGTAAAATAAAGCCCATTAACATCCAAAATAGATAATATAATAGCGTGGAGCAATCAAAAATTATAGATACGTTGGAGACGTATCACCACCTCTAAAAACTTCAAATAAACATCTATTTTTGTGTGCCTAGATTGTTCATAGAGCGACAGGGGGTAGTCGGTATCTTCCATGCTAAGCGGGTTATTCTCATGATGAGTGTTTATTCACTCGTCCTTTCATGAGTGTGGCGGTAATAGGAATTCCCATTCCCGAAATCAAAAATTGCAAATAATTAAACAAAACTCCCCCAGGATTGTTGTTGGTATGGACGGTACCAGTGAAGTCGGCTATCCTGGATTGTGTTTGTTGGTGGAGGGGGAGTAAACCTTTACTTTTATCGCTTGGGAACCGCCACTAATGTGCTTAGCATGGAAGATATTGATAACTTTCGGTCGTGACGTAAATAGGAAGGGTGCATTTCCCAAAATTTCATTAACCTCTGTTTCAAAACTTTGAGCTCTGGCACCACTACAAATCCCTTCTTCCCTCTGCGAAGGGACTATCTGTTTAATTTTATGTTGATTCATCACCTTCTCAAATAAGCGCCAGATCTGAGAGCACTATTGTCATCCTTACGCATTGTGTATAGTTAATGTTTGGATGCATCATGACTTGTTCTTTTCTACCATGAATTACAATGTTTAGTCGCTGGTTGAAATTTGGAGGTGCTCTGCATTTATGTTTTGCGGTCTCAGAAAGGGCTAGCAAGATACCACTATTGTCATATTATATCATGATTGTTTTGACAAAGTGTTGGCATTTGAGATATCTTATTATTGCTTGTTAGTTGACCATGCCATTGATATGAGTTAATATAATTTTAAGAGTTATTGATGTGATGATTAGTCATGATCTTTGCTGAGAACATGGGTGCTACTTAAGCTTATTTATGTAAACAAGAATAACGGAGTTCATAAAAGTTTTTCTTTTTCACTTTCAGTTTGTCAACTGGATTGCTTGAGGACAAGCAAATGTTTAAGCTTGGGGGAGTTCGTAAAAGTTTTTCTTTTTCTCCATCGTATCTACTTTTCCTAATGCTTTTGCTCTTGTTTTGGACTCTAATTTGCATGATTTGAATGAAACTAGCCCGGACTGACGCTGTTTTCAGCAGAACTACCATGGTGTTGTTTTCGTGCAGAAATAAAAGTTCTCGAAATGGAATGAAACTTTTTGGAGAATTATTTTGCAACAAAAGAAAAATACTGGAGCCAACAACCACCGGAATGGGCCCCTTGTTGAACACAACCCACCAGGGCGTGCCACACCACTACAAAAAAAGACACATCCGTGACATTTTGGGCCAAATGAAAAAAATCCTATCATGCTTATGACACTTCTATGACGATAATTGTGACAAAAGCATGTATCATCATAGATGTGGTGGGCTCCTGCTTCTATGATAAAAAATCATGACAGAAAATGGGCTTTTCATCCTAGGTGGGCCGGGGACGCACCTGCATGACATTCTTTGGGCCGTCCATGACGGAAAAAATCATGGTAGAAGCGAGGGTGAGGAAAATTTCAGGGAGTTCCCGGTTATGGTGGGTGGTCGGCGCCGAGCGATGCATGAAGGGATTGCGTGTTCTCTCGTACACGTACATGCGTGTGTGCGAGCTATTGGGCTCTAACTGAACCGGAGCGAGGCGTCCGCTTACTAAACCCGGGCGATTTGCACTGGCTACGCGTTACTGAACCCGAGCGATCGATCGATCCCTGGTTGTTAACTAAACCCGATCGAGGGATTCCTTCGTTGTTGCTGCTAACTAAAGCCGATCGAACCTGCTACCTCTTGATGAACAGTGAGTGTTGTTGGGTTTGGGTGAACAGTTCCCGGTGGGGGTTGGATGAATAGGACCCCGTGGTATAGAGGCCGTTGCCGCTGGATGAACAGGACCCCGATCGAGAGGAGGCCGCCATACACCCGAGTTGGTTGGGAGTGGATGCACAGGACCCCGTGGAGGGCTGGTTGAACAGGACCCCGTGTGGAGGGCTTGTTGAACAGTAGCCGGTGGAGGCTGGATAAACAGGACCCCATGGTGAACAGTAGCTGGTGGAGGCTGGAGGAAGTCGAAAGTGGATGAACTGTAGCAGGTGGAGGCTGGAGGAAGTCGACGGTGGATGAACAGTAGCCCGTGGAGGCTGGAGCGAGGCAGTAGTCGGTGGATGAACAGTAGCCCGTGGAGTCTCATTTTGCGGTACGCCACACCCCTCTCGATGAATAGGACCCCCTTTTTGACCGTAAGCGCTCCAACACAAGTCAGTTTCCTCCATTTTGCGGTACACTACACACCTCCCAATCAATAGCACCCTGTTTCGACCGTAGGCACTCGAACACAAGTCCGTTTCCTCTGTTTTGCGGTACGCCAGACCCTGTTTCGACTGTTCCATCCAAGCCGGTTGGTTCCCGATGAACACAATGCATTCTGACCCAGTTTGTTGCCTCCCGATGAACACGGTGTTGTTTTTCCATTCCGACCCAGTCGGCTGGCTGCCGATGAACAGGACATTGTCACTGTACGCGGTTGAGACCCCGCCCGTATGTACGTACGTAGCCATATTTACTTTCTTGCAGCATGGCTATATGTACGTGTACACGATATAGACAGGACTGCCTGAACAACTACCGCTCTTTACTGGGCCATGGTTCATCGTGGCAGAAAGACCGATGGACCCGTATGTATGTACATGTTTGCGACCAGAATGACAACGCTGCGTACGCTTCGACCGGGTGGGTCCCGGCTGTCAGGGAGGATAAGGAGGCACTTCCTTGCGTGCGAAGATATTGATGGTGGTTCCGAGCTGACAGGGGGAGGATTCTTTTTTTGCGCGTAATAAGGAGGCACTTCCTTGCGTGCAAAGATGTAGCTGGTGGGTCCATCTGTCAGCCTCACCACATACAGGCCTCTTCCGATGGATGTCGTTCATTAACCACGTTGACCACACCACGCGAACAGCACCGGGGGGTGGATGACGGTGAGGCAGGGAATGACGCAGTGCATGGGAACACGTTGAGGGTAGTATGAGGGTTGACTGGTTTGGCTGTGGTGTGAGGCTACCGCCGCCGCAGAATAACAGGGGTGTGGGTGAGTAGACGGATGGCCTGGCCAGCGATGAGAGTAGTAGGGGGCGGTGTGACCTGTGTGGCAGCATAGCCGGCCATGGGAAGTAGGAGCATGATAACCCACAAGTATAGGGGATCACAACAGTTTTCGAGGGTAAAGTATTCAACCCACATTTATGGATTTGACACAAGGCGAGCCAAAGAATATTTGAAGGTATTAGCAGATGCGTTGTCAATTCAACCACACCTAGAGATTAATTATATGCAGCAAAGTGATTAGTATCAAAGTAGTTTGATAGTTTTGATAGCGGTGGCAGTGATGTCTACTACACAACCTTCTTCTTGTAGACGTTGTTGGGCCTCCAAGTGCAGAGGTTTGTAGGACAGTAGCAAATTTCCCTCAAATGGATGACCTAAGGTTTATCAATCCGTAGGAGGCGTAGGATGAAGATGGTCTCTCTCAAGCAACCCTGCAACCAAATAACAAAGAGTCTCTTGTGTCCCCAACACACCCCATACAATGGTAAATTGTATAGGTGCACTAGTTCGGCAAAGAGATGGTGATACAAGTGGTATATGGATGGTAGATAATAGTTTTTGTAATCTCAAAATATAAAAACAGCAAGGTAACTAATGATAAAAGTGAGCGTAAATGGTATTGCAATGCGTTTAAACAAGGCCTAGGGTTCATACTTTCACTAGTGCAAGTCCTCTCAACAATAATAACATAATTGGATCATATAACTATCCCTCAACATGCAACAAAGAGTCACTCCAAAGTCACTAATAGCGGAGAACGAACGAAGAGATTATGGTAGGGTACGAAACCACCTCAAAGTTATTCTTTCCAATCAATCCGTTGGGCTATTCCTATAAGTGTCACAAACAGCCCTAGAGTTCGTACTAGAATAACACCTTAAGACACAAATCAACCAAAACCTAATGTCACCTAGATACTCCAATGTCACCTCAAGTATCCGTGGGTATGATTATACGATATGCATCACACAATCTCAGATTCATCTATTCAACCAACACATAGAACCTCAAAGAGTGCCCAAAGTTCTACCAGAGAATCACGACAAAAACGTGTGCCAACCCCTATGCATAGGTTCATGGGCGGAACTCGCAAGTTGATCACCAAAACATACATCAAGTGAATCACGTGATATCCCATTGTCACCACAGATATCCACGGCAAGACATACATCAAGTGTTCTCAAATCTTTAAAGACTCAATCTGATAATATAACTTCAAAGGGGAAACTCAATCCATTACAAGAGAGTAGAGGGGGGAAGAAACATCATAGGATCCAAATATAATAGCAAAGCTCGCGATACATCAAGATCGTGCCAAATTAAGAACACGAGAGAGAGAGAGAGAGAGAGATCAAACACATAGCTACTGGTACATACCCTCAGACCGAGGGAGAACTACTCCCTCCTTGTCATGGAGAGCACAGGGATGATGAAGATGGCCACCGGAGAAGGATTCCCCCTTCCGACAGGGTGCCGGAACGGGTCTAGATTGGCTTTCGGTGGCTACGGAGGCTTCTGGCGGTGGAACTCCCGATCTATTGTGCTCTCCGAAAGTTTTAGGGTATATGGAGATATATAGGCGGAAGAAGTACGTCAGGGGGGCCATGAGTGGCCCACGAGGGTGGAGGGCGCGCCCTGGGGGGTGGGCGCGCCCCCTGCCTCGTGGCCTCCTCGTAAGTCCCCTGGCGTGCACTCCAAGTCTTCTGGGCTTCTTTCCTTCCAAAAATGAGTTCTGTGAAGTTTCAGATCAATTGGACTCCATTTGATTTTCCTTTTCTTCGAAACCCTAAAACAGGGTAAAAACAGAAACTGGCATTGGGCTCTGGGTTAATAGGTTAGTCCCAAAAAATGATATAAAAGTGTATAATAAAGCACATAAACATCCAAAACAGTAGGTAATATAGCATGGAGCAATCAAAAATTATAGATACGTTGGAGACGTATCAGCATCCCCAAGCTTAATTCCTGCTCGTCCTCGAGTAGGTAAATGATAAAAACAGAATTTTTTGATGCGGAGTGCTACTTGGCATAATTTCAATGTGATTCTTATTAATTGTGGTATGAATATTCAGATCCGAAAGATTCAAGACAAAAGTTCATATTGACATAAAAATGATAATACTTCAAGCATACTAACTAAGCAATTATGTCTTCTCAAAATAACATGGCCAAAGAAAGTTCATCCCTACAAAATCATATAGTTTAGTCATGTTTCATTTTCATCACCCAAGAATGCTCTCATCATGCACAACCCCGATGACAAGCCAAGCAATTGTTTCATACTTTAGTAATCTCAAACCTATAAACTTTCACGCAATACATGAGCGCAGGCCATGGATATAGCACTATGGGTGGAATAGAATATAATGAGGGGGGTTATGTGGAGAAGACAAAAAGGAGAAAGTCTCACATCAATGAGGCTAATCAATGGGCTATGGAGATGCCCATCGATTGATGTTAATGCAAGGAGTAGGGATTGCCATGCAACGGATGCACTAGAGCTATAATAAATGTATGAAAGCTCAACAAAAGAAACTAGTGGGTGTGCATCCAACTTGCTTGCTCACGAAGACCTAGGGCACTTGAGGAGGCCCATTGTTGGAATATACAAGCCAAGTTCTATAATGAAAAATTCCCACTAGTATATGAAAGTGACAAAACAAGAGACTCTCTATCATGAAGATCATGGTGCTACTTTGAAGCACAAGTGTGGTAAAAGGATAGTAACATTGTCCCTTCTCTCTTTTTCTCTCATTTTTTAATTTATTCCTCACTTGGGACAATGCTCTAATAATGATGATCATCACACTTCTATTTATTTACAACTCGATACTAGAACAAAGTATGACTCTATATGAACGCCTCCGGCGGTGTACCGGGATATGCAATGAACCAAGAGTGACATGTATGAAAAAAATTATGAACGGTGGCTTTGCCACAAATACTATGTCAACTACATGATCATGTTAAGCAATATGACAATGATGAATGTGTCATGATGAACAGAATGATGGAAAGTTGCATGGCAATATATCTCGGAATGGCTATGGAAATGCCATAATAGGTAGGTATGGTGGCTGTTTTGAGGAAGATATAAGGAGGTTTATGTGTGACAGAGCGTATCATATCACGGGGTTTGGATGCACCTGCGAAGTTTGCACGAAATCTCAAGATGAGAAAGGGCAATGCACGGTACCGAAGAGGCTAGCAATGATGGAAGGGTGAGAGTGCGTATAATCCATGGACTCAACATTAGTCATAAAGAACTCACATACTTATTGCAAAAATCTACAAGTCATCAAAAACCTCGGCACTACGCGCATGCTCCTAGGGGGATAGATTGGTAGGAAAAGACCATCGCTCGTCCCCGACCACCACTCATAAGGAGGACAATCAAATAACACCTCATGTTTCAAATTTGTTACACAACATTTACCATACGTGCATGCTACGGGACTTGCAAACTTCAGCACAAGCATTTCTCAATTTCACAACCACTCAACTAGCACGACTTTGATATTATTACCCCCATATCTCAAAACAATCATCAAGCATCAAACTTCTCTTAGTATTCAACACTCTCATAAGAAAGTTTTATTATTCTTGAATACCTAGCATATTAGGATTTAAGCAAATTACCATGCTATTAAGACTCTTGAAATAATATAAGTGAAGCATGAGAGTTCATCTATTTCTTCAAAATAAAACTACCACCATGCTCTAAAATATATAAGTGAAGCACTAGAGCAAATGACAAACTACTCCGAAAGATATAAGTGAAGATCAATGAGTAGTTGAATAATTATGCAACTATGTGAAGATTCTCTAACATTTAAGAATTTCAGATCTTGGTATTTTATTAAAACAGCAAGCAAAGAAAAATAAAATGACATTCTAAGAATGGCAAACATCATGTGAAGAAGCAAAAACTTAGGATCAACCGAAACTAACCGATAGTTGTTGAAGAAGAAAGGTGGGATGCCAACCGGGGCATCCCCAAGCTTAGATACTTGAGACTTCTTGAAATATTATCTTGGGATGCCTTGGGCATCCCCAAGCTTGAGCTTTTGTGTCTCCTTAATTCCTCTCATATCACGATCTCCCTAAATCTCAAAAGCTTCATCCACACAAAACTCAACAAGGAGTCGTGAGATAAGTTAGTATAAACCACTGCAAAAACCTTATCATACTCTACTGTAGCAAATCACTAAAATTATTATTCAACATTGCATACTAAATGCCTCTGCATATTTAATAGTCCTATCCTCAAATAGAATCATTAAAGAAGCAAACATATGCAAACAATGCAAACATAACAGCAATCTGCCTAAACAGGATAGTCTGTAAAGAATGCTGCAACATCCATACTTCCCTAGCTCCAAAAATTATGAAAGAAAATTCCCACTGTAGTAAATTTATCATAGCTTAATATGCAAAAGGTTTCAACATTTTATCACATCCTGAATTTTCTAGGGAATTATTGCAACAGCGGTAAACTTTCTGTTTTCAAACAGCAACATGTATACTTGTAACATAGGCATAGTAAAGGCTATCAATGCCACTTTTATTGAAATAAAAGATGCAAAACATTGTTCTAAATAACATAAAGTAAATACTAACAAAATAAATTGATGCTCCAAGCAAAGCACATATCATGTGGTAAATAAAAATATAGCTCCAAGTAAAGTTACCGATAGAAGTAGACGAAAGAGGGGATGCCTTCCGGGGCATCCCCAATCTTTGGCTTTTAGGTGTCCTTAGATTATCTTGGGGTGAAATGGGAATCCCCAAGCTTAGGCTCTTTCCACTCCTTGTTCCATAATCCATCAAATCTTTACCCAAAACTTGAAAACTTCACAACACAAAACTTAAAGTAGAAAATCTCGTGAGCTCCGTTAGCGAAAGAAAACAAAAGACCACTTCAAGGTACTGTAATGAACTCATTCTTTATTTATATGGGTGTTATACCTACTGTATTCCAACTTATCTATGGTTTATAAACTAATTTACTAGCCATAGATTCATCAAAATAAGCAAATAACACACAGAAAGCAAAATCTGTCAAAAACAGAACAGTCTGAAGTAATCTGTATCTAGCGCAAGATCTGGAACCCCAAAAATTATAAAATAAATTTCTGGACGTGAGGAATTTATCTATTAATCATCTGAAAAAATAATTAACTAAATATCACTTTCCAAATAAAAATGACAGCAGTTCTCGTGAGCGCTAAAGTTTCTGTTTTTTACAGCATGATCAACAAGACTTTCCCCAAGTCTTCCCAAAGGTTCTACTTGGCACAAACACTAATTAAAAGCATAAAACCACATATAAAAAGGGGATAGATAAATTATTTACTACTAAACAGGAAAAAAAAGCAAGGAACTAAAATAAAAGTGGGTTGCCTCCCAACAAGCGCTATCGTTTAACGCCCCTAGCTAGGCATGATAATGACAATGATGCTCACATAAAGGATAAGAATTGAAACATAAAGAGAGCATCATGAAGAATATGACTAGCACATTTAAGCCTAACCCACTTCCTATGCATAGGTATTTTGTGAGCAAACAACTTGTGGGAACAATAATCAACTAGCATAGGAGGGCAAAACAAGCATAACTTCAAAACTTTAAGCACATAGAGAGGAAACTTGATATTATTGCAATTCCTACAAGCATATATTCCTCCCTCATAGTAATTTTCAGTAGCATCATGAATGAATTCAACAATATAACCAGCACCTAAAGCATTCTTTTCATGATCCACAAGCATAGAAATTTAATTACTCTCTACATAAGCAAAATTCTTCTCATTCGGAATAGAGGGAGTATCATAAGAAACTCGAATACTAAAAATTGTTTCCACATTAAAAGAGTAATGTTCAGAAAAGGGGTAACCATAATCATGACAAGTTTTATAAATATAATCACTACTTTTTATAGCATAAGTATCATCACAATAATCATCATAAGTATCATCACAATGTTCAGAAAAGGGGTAACCATAAACATGGGAGACTAAAAATATCATCTTCATTAAACATAGAATCCCCAAGCTTGGGACAAACATTAATTGCAGCAAATATATTCTCAAAAACATCATCTTCATCAAACATAGCATCCCCAAGCTTGGGCTCTTTCATATCATAAGCATAATCACTCTCATAATTAATAGTATGGATAGCACCAATAGTATAGCAATTATCATATTCGTCCAAGCAAGTGCCAAAAAGATTTTCAAGATCATAAGAAGTATCATTATCTTCCACAATTATATTTTCATGAGGCACAATAATAATAGGAGCAGCATTATTTGCGAGAGATATCTTTTTACCTCTCTTCCTTTTTCTTTTCTTCTTCTTCACCACATCATGTGTGGGTTCAATCCTCTTTTTGGAGCTCCTTATTAATGAGATTGGTTGAATAGGAGGCTCCTCCTCGTTACGTGATTCATCATAAGAAATAATAGGAGGATATTGGGAAGTCTCTTCCCTTTCATTAGTATTCTCTTCATCTTCTATTTGTTTTCTTTTCTTTATGTAATTGGCAATATAAGGATTTTCAATGCAATTCACCGCACAATATATATAAATTTCCTCTAGGTCAAAATGAAGAACTCTATCAAGGGCAAATTTTGGAATATCCTTAGTTATACGTTTCATTTCTTCGTAGCCCATAAGCAAACTAAGTTCATTATAATGTCCAAGGGAAATCAAGTCATCGCAATTTTTGGACACGATTAGATCATGAAACAATTTGCATCGGATAATTAAATGACCACGTTCATTACAAAGCTCACAAGTATGGCCAAGAAAATTTAAATTTTCAGCACAATCATCTAGCTCTTCTTGCAACAATTTAGTTTCTAAGTACTTATGCTTCTTGCAATATCTATCTTCTCTATTTGGTGTGTACTTACAAACCCAATGCACTCCACAAAAATTGACATGTTTATAGGAGACATTTTCATCATAACTAGTGCAATCATCATTAGTGTCATGGATATTCAAAGAATTCGTACTAACAACATTGCAATCATGCTCATCATTCAAATATTTAGTTCCAAACATTCTAATGCATTCTTCTTCTAGCACTTGACCACAATTTTCCTTTCCATCATACTCACGAAAGATATTAAAAAGATGAAGCGTATGAGGCAAACTTAATTCCATTTTTTTCTAATTTTCTTTTATAGACTAAACTAGTGATAAAACAAGAAACTAAAAGACTCGATTGCAAGATCTAAAGATATACCTTCAAGCACTAAACTCCCCGGCAACGGCGCCAGAAAAGAGCTTAGTTGACGGGGTATTAGTGCCGCTTTCCTCGCCACCCCGGCAACGGCGCCAGAAAAGAGCTTGATGTCTACTACACAACCTTCTTCTTGTAGACGTTGTTGGGCCTCCAAGTGCAGAGGTTTGTAGGACAGTAGAAAATTTCCCTCAAGTGGATGACCTAAGGTTTATCAATCCGTAGGAGGCGTAGGATGAAGATGGTCTCTCTCAAGCAACCCTGCAACCAAATAACAAAGAGTCTCTTGTGTCCCCAACACACCCAATACAATGGTAAATTGTATAGGTGCACTAGTTCGGCAAAGAGATGGTGATACAAGTGGTATATGGATGGTAGATAATAGTTTTTGTAATCTGAAAATATAAAAATAGCAAGGTAACGAATGATAAAAGTGAGTGTAAACGGTATTGCAATGCGTTGAAACAAGTCCTAGGGTTCATACTTTCACTAGTGCAAGTCCTCTCAACAATAATAACATAATTGGATCATATAACTATCCCTCAACATGCAACAAAGAGTCACTCCAAAGTCACTAATAGCGGAGAACGAACGAAGAGATTATGGTAGGGTACGAAACCACCTCAAAGTTATTCTTTCCAATCAATCCGTTGGGCTATTCCTATAAGTGTCACAAACAGCCCTAGAGTTCGTACTAGAATAACACCTTAAGACACAAATCAACCAAAACCTAATGTCACTTAGATACTCCAATGTCACCTCAAGTATCTGTGGGTATGATTATACGATATGCATCACACAATCTCAGATTCATCTATTCAACCAACACATAAAACCTCAAAGAGTGCCCAAAGTTCTAATGGGGAATCACGACGAAAACGTGTGCCAACCCCTATGCATAGGTTCATGGGCGAAACCCGCAAGTTGATCACCAAAATATACATCAAGAGAATCACGTGATATCCCATTGTCACCACAGATATCCATGGCAAGACATACATCAAGTGTTCTCAAATCTTTAAAGACTCAATCCAATAATATAACTTCAAAGGGGAAACTCAATCCATTACAAGAGAGTAGAGGGGGGAAGAAACATCATAGGATCCAAATATAATAGCAAATCTCGCGATACATCAAGATCGTGCCAAATCAAGAACACGAGAGAGAGAGAGAGAGATCAAACACATAGCTACTGGTACATACCCTCAGCCCCGAGGGAGAACTACTCCCTCCTCGTCATGGAGAGCACCGGGATGATGAAGATGGCCACCGGAGAAGGATTCCCCCCTCCGGCAGAGTGCTGGAACGGGTTGTGACGCCCGGATAGTTAAGCTACAGTAAACCTCTGCTAGCGATGCATGTCACCTCGATTCACTGTTGCTAATCTCGCATTAGTTCGAAACCGATATAAATTCAAAACTGAATTAAAGGTAAACATCAAAAGTTTTCAAACTTTAAAAGTAAAATGTTTAATTTGTGACGAATAAATCGCGAGTAGTTGTGGTGAAGAAACCACACCTTTCTAAAATATTCAAATACTATAAAATGAATAAAACAGGGGCTAAATCAATTATTTAAATGCTTTTAGGATAGTAAATGAATACAAGCTAATTAATTAATGTGCCAAATTATTTGTGGCAGTGGTATGTTTTGAAACAATAATTTAGGTGCTACTATGGTATTTTATAAACTAAGTTTATTAGAGTATAAACAAAAATCAGTAAAAGATAATAAACAAAAGAAAAATCAAAACTAAAACAAAAGACAAAAGGTCCCCCCTCCTCCTGGGCCGTTCGGCCCAACTAGGCCTCCGGCTGCCGAACCAACCGGCCCAGCTGCCGGACCAGTTGGCCCAAGGCCCACCTAACTCCCTCTTAACCCTAACCCCCACCCGATCCCCATCTCTCCCACTCCCCCCCACGAACTCCCACTCGCTCCCTCCCGCACGCCTCTCTCCCCTTCCCTGTCTGGATCGGGGCAGACGGCCCCGACCCCCCGCCCGACGCCGCCACCCATCGCCTCCACCTCGCCCTCGTCCGCCGCCACGCCGTCCCGGAGGCGCCCCCGACGACCGTCGCTCGCCGCTTACCCAACTCTTCCCCCGCCGGACTCCCCGTCCCTGCCTCTCCTTCACCGGTCATCCCCGTCCGCCTCGGCCACCACCACCACCGCGTCGGCCCACCTCTCCGACGCCACTCCGACCATCCCGAGCTCTCCATCGACCTCCTCTTAGTGAGCCATGTCCGTTCCCCTCTTCCCCGTCGATCCCATCGTCGATTGGCGTTGTCCTGCTCACGCCCGACGCTCGCGACGACCTCGCGCTCACCGTGGCCCCGCCCCGCCCAGCGTGTCACCGCGTGCACTCGCGCTTGCCTCCGTTCGCATGCACGCGCCCGCGCCGTGGCATCCTCCTCCCACCGTGCGTTGCCCGACTCGCTCTGTTGCGCCCGCGACCCTTCTCCGGCCTCACTCCCGCGCCCCCTGACACGCACCACCGCCGCTGCCTTTCACCACCGCTGTTGCTGGCCTCGCCGGCGGCCACCGCAAGCCCCCTGCCCCTCACCGTGTGCTGCTACCCATGCGCCCGCGCCCGGGGCCAGCCCCACACGGCTTCGCCGATCGGGCGATGCCCGACGCCCGGTGCCTGTGGCGCCCGACCCATTGTGGCCTATGGGCCGCAGACAGCTGGGACCAACCCCCCTCCCCAGAACGAAAATAGTTTTAAAAAAATATAACAAATAGAAATAAAATTAATAATAAAATTATTTGATTAATTGAGATAATTAATAAACTTAATTAATCCTCTTAATTAATCTAATTAACCATGTCAATTAACCATGTTAATTAACCGTAATTATCTGATTAGATAAATAGTTAATGACGATCGGGACCCACATGTCTGTTGACCCAGTCAACAGATGGTTGGCTGATGACATCATGCTGACATCACGCTGATGTTATAATTACAATTTTCTAAATAAATTAATTCTATTAATTCTAAATATGGATTAAAACTTTAAAAATTAATATAAAAAAATCCGTAGCTCGGATGGAAAAACTTTGTACATCAAAGTTGCTCAGAACGACGAGACGAATTCGAGTACGCAGTCCGTTCGTCCGCCACATGTCCCTCACACAACGAACACGCAACTTTTCCCCTCCGGTTCATCTGTCCGAAAACGCGAAACACCGGGAATACTTTCCCGGATGTTTCCCCCCCTTCGCCGGTATCACCTCCTACCACGTTAGGGCATACCTAGCACCGCATATTGCCATGTTATACTTTGATTGCTCTGTTATTTATTGTGTTCCCCTCCGTTACTTCTTTCCGGTAGACCCCGAGACTGCCGGCGACCCCCCAGTTCGACTACGGTGTTGACGACCCCTCTCTCTTGCCAGAGCAACCAGGCAAGCCCCCCTTTGATCACCAGATATCGCCTACTCTTCTCTATACTGCTTGCATTAGAGTAGTGTAGCGTGTTACTGCTTTCCGTTAATCATATTCTGATGCATAGCCTGTCCTTGCTACTACTGTTGTTACCTTTACCTGCTATCCTATTGCTTAGTATGGGATGCTAGTGTTCCATCAGTGGCCCTACACTCTTGTCCGTCTGCCATGTTATACTACTGGGCCATGATCACTTCGGGAGGTGATCACGGGCATATGCTATATACTTATACGGTTACATTACTTATGATACTGTTCGGAGATGGGGGCTGAAGGGGCAGGTGGCTCCATCCAGGTAGTGGTGGGCCTGAGTTCCCGACGACCCCCGACTGTTACTTTGAGGCAGAGCGACAGGGCAGGTTGAGACCACCTAGGAGAGAGGTGGGCTTGTCCCTGGTCGGCGTTCGTAGATACTTAACACGCTTAACGAGATCTTGGTATTTGATCTGAGTCTGGTCATTGGCCTATACGCACTAACCATCTATGCGAGGACAGTTATGGGCACTCGACGTCATGGTATCAGCCGAAGCCTTTGTGACGTCAGCGACTGAGCGGCGCGCGCCGGGTTGGACCGCGTAACGCAACTTCCTTTGTAATGGAGGTTGCTAAGTCTGCTCTCCGGCCGCGTAAGCAACATGCAGGTGTGCAATGGGCGATGGGCCCAGACCCCTGCGCCATAGGATTTAGACTGGCGTGCTGACCTCTCTGTTGTGCCTAGGTAGGGCTGCGACGTGTTGATCTTCCGAGGCCGGGCATGAACCAGGAAAGTGTGTCCGGCCAAATGGGATCGAGCGTGTTGGGTTATGTGGTGCACCCCTGCAGGGAAGTTAATCTATTCGAATAGCCGTGATCTTCGGTAATAGGATGACTTGGAGTTGTACCTTGACCTTATGACAACTAGAACCGGATACTTAATAAAACACACTCTTCCAAGTGCCAGATACAACCGGTGATCGCTCTCTCACAGGGCGACGAGGGGAGGATCATCGGTTAGGGTAATGCTACACGATGCTATTTGGTGAACTTACCATCTACTCTCTTCTCCTGCTGCAAGATGGAGGTTACCAGAAGCGTAGTCTTCGATAGGACTAGCTATCCCCCTCTTATTCCGGCATTCTGCAGTTTAGTCCACATATGATAGTCTTTTCCATTTGATACCAATGCATACATATGTAGTGTAGCTCCTTGCTTGGGAGTACTTTGGATGAGTACTCACGGTTGCTTTGCTCCCTCTTTTCCCCCTTTCTATACTCGATTGCTGCGACCAGACGATGGAGCCCAGGAGCCAGACGCCACCGTCGACGATGACTCCTACTACACTGGAGGTGTCTACTACTACGTGCAGCCCGTTGACGACGACCAAGAGTAGTTTAGGAGGATCCCAGGCAGGAGGCATGCGCCTCTTTCGATCTGTATCCCAGTTTGTGCTAGCCTTCTTAAGGCAAACTTGTTTAACTTATGTCTGTACTCAGATATTGTTGCTTCCCCTGACTCGTCTATGATCGAGCTCTTGTATTCGAGCCCTCAAGGCCCCTGGCTTGTAATATGATGCTTGTATGAATTATTTTTATTTGTAGAGTTGTGTTGTGATATCTTCCTGTGAGTCCCTGATCTTGATCGTACACGTTTGTGTGTATGATTAGTGTATGGTCAAATCGGGGGCGTCACAAGTTGGTATCAGAGCCGACTGCCTGTAGGAATCCCCCTTCCACACTCCTTGGCTGAAGTTGAGTCTAGACATTGCAAAACTTTTTACTAACATGGCTGTGTGTCTTGCGGTCCCACATCGCCATTTGGGTGGTATTAGGATCTTTTATTCCTCGATCCTTACTCTGGAATTCTGATCTCTCTTCTATTCAGGTTAAATGATTTTCTAAAATCTAACTTTAGGTTCTCGAAAACACTTTCACCCGGAGAGCCCCTAATTACTAATGATCGTTTGCTGCATGTGAAGACCCTGAAGATACTCTCCGCTGTTAACCCGAGAACTTGAGTTCATCGCGTTTGCAATTCCCCTTCCACCATCAACCCTTATGGATAACTACTTGCAGTTGTTATTCTTACATACATCCCTAGTTGGTCTTGTTATTACAAGATACCCCTAAATACTCATCATTGTTTCGATAATCCTTTGACCTTACTGCCTTGTTGTTCTTTGTCATCTGAATACCCCTATGGATAATTCTCGCGCTTATCGAGTATCGGCTCATCCCCTAGTTGATTCATGTATTTCATAAAAGTCTTCGAAATACCATTCGATCTTCCGAAAATCCTGAGCAGCCTATTGATCTTGAAATTCTTGCTTGCTTGCATTATGGTTAATCCCATAAGTCTTGTAATCTTATTGACATCCCTTGTCTTTAAGATCTTAAGTCCGTTGATTCAATATGTTGAGGATGCTCCATTCCTCAGTCGAATCCTAGAATTCATCCTTTTGGCTCAGACGTCATTTTAAACATGAGCTGGATCTCGACCAATCAAATTGTCGTCGATTGTACCCCTAAGGCTATTCAACTTATCCATCCCTAATCAGAGCTTTGCTTCTGATCCCTTGTCTTGGAATTCATAATTCCTTTGCATTTGAGCCTTGAATTAGTCAGTTGTCTCTAAAGTCTGATCTCCTTGCATTGTTTCTCCCTCTGGTTGAGTACCGATGCTCACACCAGATCCCTTGAGGACCACCAGATCCTTTGTTGGATTTTATCCGACATTGTCCTTCATATTCAATAAGTCTGTGAGCCTTTCCTCGGATACATAATGCCTTTGGTAAATTTTATCCTCTGCTTTCTCAAGCATGCTCTACTATCGAGCTTGTGTTATTTATTCTTGAAATTTGTGGTATATACTCCTAAGATGCCCTGATGGGTTGAACCTATGCCTTCCCCAAACGGTATGAACCTGAAAGTTTTCGCGAGTCATACTCTTCTGTTGCTCCGCCAGATAAAATTTCTACACTACAGCCTCATCAAAAGCGAGAAGTAAAATGAAAGGTTATGCATTGAGGAAGCGGGAGTCGACCTTGAACTTTGTGTTCATGCCCATGGACCTGATGTGGAACTTATCATGGAAGCTTCTTGAAAAACTTTTAATTAGTTGGATAATTCTTCCGGTGTCTTTGAATTGGATCCCTTGCAACTATGGGTTCGGCCATGTTGATATTCCTTGATTCCTTTTCTCGGACAAGTTAAAGTACTTGTCTTTTGTAGATCAATACACTTGTCAACCCTCTATTTTGCTCTACCTCCGAGTGTTACCCTCTGGTATCTTGATAATATCATCGAACCATGTTGCTTATTATGAGCCTTCATCGAGTAGTAATCCTCATTGATTCCAATGCATCCTGGTTCCGAGTTGTTAGTCACCCAAGGACACCGATAACTAAATCGGGTCCACACCACGATTAAACAACTCTTAGTAATCTCCTTTACTCACGAGTTTGTACTCGAGCATGTCAATCCTAGCCTGATCGTCCATCACCTTGTGCTAAAGTTTAAACTGTGCCACCCGGTCCTTATTCCCAGAGCACAGCTATCGACGATGAGCTAATCTTACGTCGATCTTCCTCATCATAACAATTATCCTTGAATGACAAGCCTGATTTCAAGTTTGTGTCGTACCTATGGTTTCGATAACTTCTTGCTTCATCATTCCATTGACTTGAAGTCATCGCCGATCGGTTACATCTTCTTGTAACCTCTCGACAAATGTGTCGTGATCATCATCAACATTTTGACCCCTTCCAAGATATCGATTGAATTCATGATGATAAGTACCCTCCTTGCCCTCGATGATTTGTGTTATCATCGACCACTTTATTGCCTTCCGTTCAACACAAACTTGTTCATGTCTCTAGCACCCTATTGCTTCCAAGTTAATGGTCGATATTTCATTCTTAGACTATTGGTTGTTGAATCACCTTTCTAACATTGATCATGCTACCTAAGGCCATACTTTGGGCACCCTTTTCGACTAATGTTTAATTGTGTATGTTTTTCCTTGAGCATACATCATCATATCATTTGATCCGACAAATGTTATCTCCTTGTTCACATAACTGTGGAAATCCATCTTTTTGGATACCTCGTTGAATTATTGCTGAGTCCATCAGCCACCTCCTCATCCTATCCTTGGCTTAATGATGAATCCCTTCGTGTATCCAGAGTCTGACCTTTGATTGAAGACCATGCCAATGCTATCTCGAAGCATGTCTGAGGTACTCCGATTTTCAAAGAGAACATTTGAAGCCCAATGCTAAATGTTTCCTGCTCAATTACCCAAACACCACTGTATGGTTAATGTCATGAAATTTTTCTCCCCTTACCTAAAGAGTTTTCTACATTATATCCTGTCATGGATAATATGTTCTGCTTGTCCTTGGGAAGAATATACCCTTGAAATATGTGTTTAAACACATTTTCCTTTCCATTGTTCTGTTTAAATCTGATAATCACTTTTCCTTTCCATTGGTTTGTTTAAACCTTCTTGTGATCTATATTGTATAAGCAGTTGTACCACTCTGTTAGAAAGACCCTGTTACTTTTGTTGATGGCATTTCGGTAACCACCGATGGACGAGAATCTTGCCTATTGGTCCGCCTCGTTCAACGAGAAGGAAGATGGTTCTCTTCGTCCCTCTCCCTTGGTACCAATGTTGTTGCCAACATAACTGACAGGCTACCCTCTGACATGCCTTACTTACATGATCGTGCAAGACGTCATCACCCTTCCTACTTTTAGCCCACATGGTGGGCCCATAACCCACAGTTCCACAGGATCGAAACCTGACTCTCCTGTACACCCACTATTCCCAAAGTTATTCTTCCCGCGTGGACTCGTATGTAATTTATGAGCCACCTCCCGATGAGATCATCAATTCTGGCATCGGACACAATAATTAATCCGTTGCTTTGAAAACCCCTTTCACGCACTGTTTCAGGTAACGACGATTGTCTATCTGCTTGAAACTTCTATTTTGCACCTTCTTACCTTGCTCTCGATGACTTTCTGGAATTTCAACTCCAGAGATGCCTCTATGCCTCGTTCATTGAGATAGCCCCCAGGTACCTAACACGTGATGAGCTCCGTCCTTCTCGAGTATTCCCACTTATCTTTTCCGTAAGTACGACGGAGTTCCCAAAGAAAGGATGAGGGCTTCGTCATGATGGCCTGAAGCAGAGGAATGAAGACGTCAATGTAATGGATCGACCTCTTCGAGAAGAGCAACCAACACCGAGAAGACCCGTTAGAATTTCGTAACCAAATCCCTTCCCCCTTACTCTACCTCATAAATCTCGGGACGAGATTTCTTGTAGTGGAGGAGAATTGTGACGCCCGGATAGTTAAGCTACAGTAAACCTCTGCTAGCGATGCACGTCACCTCGATTCACTGTTGCTAATCTCGCATTAGTTCGAAACCGATCCAAATTCAAAATTGAATTAAAGGTAAACATCAAAAGTTTTCAAACTTTAAAAGTAAAATGTTCAATTTGTGACGAATAAATCGCGAGTAGTTGTGGTGAAGAAACCACACCTTTCTAAAATATTCAAATATTATAAATGAATAAAACAGGGGCTAAATCAATTATTTAAATGCTTTTAGGATAGTAAATGAATACAAGCTAATTAATTAATGTGCCAAATCATTTGTGGCAGTGGTATGTTTTGAAACACTAATTTAGGTGCTACTGTGGTATTTTATAAAACTAAGTTAATTAGAGTATAAACAGAAATCAGTAAAAGACAATAAACAAAAGAAAAATCAAAATTAAAACAAAAGACAAAAGCCCCCCCCCTCCTCCTGGGCCGTTTGGCCCAACTAGGCCTCCGGCTACCGAACCAACCGGCCCAGCTGCCGGACCAGTTGGCCCAAGGCCCACCTAACTCCCTCTTAACCCTAACCCCCACCCGATCCCCATCTCTCCCACTCCCCCCCACGAACTCCCACTCGCTCCCTCCCGCACGCCTCTCTCCCCTTCCCTGTCTGGATCGGGGCAGACGGCCCCGACCCCCCGCCCGACGCCGCCACCCATCGCCTCCACCTCGCCCTCGTCCGCCGCCACGCCGTCCCGGAGCCGCCCCCGACGACCGTCGCTCACCGCTTCCCCAACTCTTCCCCCGCCGGACTCCCCGTCCCTGCCTCTCCTTCGCCGGTCGTCCCCGTCCGCCTCGGCCACCACCACCACCGCGTCGGCCCACCTCTCCGACGCCACTCCGACCGTCCCGAGCTCTCCATCGACCTCCTCTCATTGAGCCATGTCCGTTCCCCTCTTCCCCGTCGATCCCACCGTCGATTGGCGTTGTCCTGCTCACGCCCGAAGCTCGCGACGACCTCGCGCTCACCGTGGCCCCGCCCCGCCCAGCGTGTCACCGCGTGTGCTCGCGCTTGCCTCCATTCGCGTGCACGCGCCCGCGCCATGGTGTCCTCCTCCCACCGTGTGCTGCCTGACTCGCTCTGTTGCTCCCGCGGCCCTTCTCCCGGCCTCACTCCCGCGCCCGCTGACATGAACCACCGCCGCTGCCTTTCCCCACCGCTGCTGCTGGCCTCGCCGGCGGCCACCGCAAGCCCCCTGCCCCTCACCGTGTGCTGCTGCCCGTGCGCCCGCTCCCGGGGCCAGCCCCACACGGCTTCGCCGATCGGGCAATGCCCGACGCCCGGTGCCTGTGGCGCCCGACCCGCTATGGCCTATGGGCCGCAGACAGCTGGGACCAACCCCCCTCCCCAGAATGAAAATAGTTTTAAAAAACATAACAAATAGAAATAAAATTAATAATAAAATTAATTAATTAATTAAGATAATTAATAAACTTAATTAATCCTCTTAATTAATCTAATTAACCATGTTAATTAACCGTAATTATCTGATTAGATAAATAGTTAATGATGATCGGGACCCACATGTCTGTTGACCCAGTCAACAGACGGTTGGCTGATGACATCATGCTGACACCACGCTGATGTTATAATTACATTTTTCTAAATAAATTAATTCTATTAATTCTAAATATGGATTAAAACTTTAAAAATTAATATAAAAAATCCGTAGCTCGGATGGAAAAACTTTGTACATCAAAGTTGCTCAGAACGACGAGACGAATCCGAGTGCGCAGTCCGTTCGTCCGCCACATGTCCCTAGCACAACGAACACGCAACTTTTCCCCTCCGGTTCATCTGTCCGAAAACGCGAAACACCGGGAATACTTTCCCGGATGTTTCCCCCCCTTCGCCGGTATCACCTCCTACCGCGTTAGGGCATACCTAGCACCGCATATTGCCATGTTATACTTTGATTGCTCTGTTATTTATTGTGTTCCCCTCCGTTACTTCTTTCCGGTAGACCCTGAGACTGTCGGCGACCCCCCAGTTCGACTACGGTGTTGACGACCCCTCTCTCTTGCCAGAGCAACCAGGCAAGCCCCCCCTTTGATCACCAGATATTGCCTACTCTTCTCTATACTGCTTGCATTAGAGTAGTGTAGCGTGTTACTGCTTTCCGTTAATCATATTCTTATGCATAGCCTGTCCTTGCTACTACTGTTGTTACCTTTACCTGCTATCCTAATGCTTAGTATGGGATGCTAGTGTTCCATCAGTGGCCCTACACTCTTGTCCATCTGCCATGTTATACTACTGGGCCGTGATCACTTCGGGAGGTGATCACGGGCATATGCTATATACTTATACTGTTACATTACTTATGATACTGTTCGGAGATGGGGGCTGAAGGGGCAGGTGGCTCCATCCAGGTAGTGGTGGGCCTGAGTTCCCGACGGCCCCCGACTGTTACTTTGAGGTAGAGCGACAAGGCAGGTTGAGACCACCTAGGAGAGAGGTGGGCCTGTCCCTGGTCGGCGTTTGCGGATACTTAACACGCTTAACGAGATCTTGGTATTTGATCTGAGTCTGGTCATTGGCCTATACACACTAACCATCTACGCGGGGACAGTTATGGGCACTCGACGTCGTGGTATCAGTCGAAGCCTTCGTGACGTCAGCGACTGAGCGGCGCGCGCCGGGTTGGACCGTGTAACGCAATTTCCCTTGTAATGGAGGTTGCTAGGTTTGCTCTCCGGCCGCGTACGCAACGTGCAGGTGTGCAATGGGCGATGGGCCCAGACTCCTGCGCCATAGGATTTAGACCGGCGTGCTGACCTCTCTGTTGTGCCTAGGTAGGGCTGCGACGTGTTGATCTTCCGAGGCCGAGCATGACCCAGGAAAGTGTATCCAGCCAAATGGGATCGAGCGTGTTGGGTTATGTGGTGCACCCCTGCAGGGAAGTTAATCTATTTGAATAGCCATGATCTTCGGTAACAGGACGACTTGGAGTTGTACCATGACCTTATGACAACTAGATCTGGATACTTAATAAAACACACCCTTCCAAGTGCCAGATACAACTGGTGATCACTCTCTCACAGGGCGACGAGGGGAGGATCATCCGTTAGGATTATGCTACACGATGCTATTTGGTGAACTTACCATCTACTCTCTTCTCGTGCTGCAAGATGGAGGTTCCCAGAAGCGTAGTCTTCGATAGGACTAGCTATCCCCCTCTTATTCTGGCATTCTGTAGTTCAGTCCACATACGATAGTCTTTTCCATTTGATACCAATGCATACATATGTAGTGTAGCTCCTTGCTTGCGAGTACTTTGGATGAGTACTCACGGTTGCTTTGCTCCCTCTTTTCCCCCTTTCTATACTCGATTGCTGCGACCAGACGATGGAGCCCAGGAGCCAGACGCCACCGTCGACGATGACTCCTACTACACTGGAGGTGTCTACTACTACGTGCAGCCCGTTGACGACGACCAAGAGTAGTTTAGGAGGATCCTAGGCAGGAGGCCTGTGCCTCTTTCGATCTATATCCCAGTTTGTGCTAGCCTTCTTAAGGCAAACTTGTTTAACTTATGTCTGTACTCAGATATTGTTGCTTCCGCTGACTCGTCTATGATCGAGCTCTTGTATTCGAGCCCTCGAGGCCCCTGGCTTGTAATATGATGCTTGTACGACTTATTTTTATTTGTAGAGTTGTGTTGTGATATCTTCCCGTGAGTCCCTGGTCTTGATCGTACATGTTTGCATGTATGATTAGTGTACGGTCAAATCGGGGGTGTCACACGGGTCTAGATTGGCTTTCGGTGGCTACGGAGGCTTCTGGAGGCGGAACTCTCGATCTATTGTGCTCTCCGGAAGTTCTGGAGGAAGAAGTACGTCAGGGGGGCCACGAGGGGCAAACGAGGGTGGAGGGCGCGCCCAGGGGGGTGGGCGTGCCCCCCTGCCTCGTGGCCTCCTCGTAAGTCCCCTTGCGTGCACTCCATGTCTTCTAGGCTTCTTTCCTTCCAAAAATGAGTTCCGTGAAGTTTCAGGTCAATTGGACTCCGTTTGACTTTCCTTTTCTTCGAAACCCTAAAACAGGGTAAAAACAGAAACTGGCACTGGGCTCTGGGTTAATAGGTTAGTCCCAAAAAATGATATAAAAGTGTATAATAAAGCCCATAAACATCCAAAATAGTAGACAATATAGCATGGAGCAATCAAAAATTATAGATACGTTGGAGACGTATCAGGCAGCAGCAATAGTGACAGTAACAGTGATGGCAGTAATTTTGTAGCAAGTGTAATAGTGATGATAGTAGTAATAACTTAGCAGAAACAATATGGAAAAGTTCGTAGGCATTGGATCGGTGACTTGTTGGATGATATTCATCATGAGACAGTTATAACCTAGGGCGATACGGCACTGGCTCTAGTTCATCGATATAATGTAGGCATGTATTCCGTAAATAGTCATGCATGCTTTATTAAAATAACTTGCATGACATCTTTTGTCCTATCCTCTCGTGGCAGCGGTGTCCATATTGGAAACTAAGGGATATTAAGGCCTCCTTTTAATAGAGAACCAGACCAAAGCATTAACACATAGTGAATACATGAACTCCTCAAACTACGGTCATCACCGGGAGTGGGCCCGGTTATTGTCACACCCGGGTTGCCGGATCATAACACGTAGTAGGTGACTATAACTTGCAAGATCGTATCTAGAACATGGATATAATGATGAATTCATAAACGGTTCATATCTGAAATCATGGAATCCGGGCCCAAAGTGATGAGCATTAAGCATAGCAAAGTCATAGCAACATCAATCTAGGAACATAGTGGATACTAGGGATCAGGCCCTAACAAAACTAACTTGATTACATGATGAATCTCATCCAACTCCTCACTGACCAGCGAGCCTATGAAGGAATTACTCACTCCCGGTGGGGAGCATCATGGAATTGGCGATGGAGAAGGGTTGGTGATGACGAAGAATGAAGATCCTCCTCTCCGGAGCCCCAAACGGACTCCAGATCTGCCCTCACGAGGAAGAACAGGGCTTGGCAGCGGCTTCATCTCGTGGATCGCGATAATTCTTTCTCCCCAATTTTTTTCTCCGAAAATAGGAATTTATACTGTCAAGTTTGAGGTCTGCAGGGCCACCAGGTGGGTACAACCCACCCGGGCGTGCTAGGAGAGGAGGCGCGCCCTGGTGGGATGTGCCCACTCAGGGGGCCCTCTCCGGTAGGTCTTGGCTCTAGAAATTCTTATATATTATATAAAAATCCTCAAAAAGTTTCGTTCCATTCCGAGAACTTTTATTTCTGCACAAAAACAACACCATGATAGTTCTGCTGAAAACAGCGTCAGACCGGGGTTAGTTTCATTCAAATCATGCAAATTAGAGTCCAAAACAAGAGGAAAAGCGTGAGAAAAAGTAGATACGTTGGAGACGTATCAACTCCCCCAAGCTTAAACCTTTGCTTGTCCTCAAGCAATTCAGTTGATAAACTGAAAGTGAGAAATAAAAAACTTTTACGAACTCTTTTGCTCTTGTTTGCATAAATAAGCTTAAACAGCACCCAGGTTTTCAGCCAATCATTATAACTAACCATGTCGACAATAAGTCTTAAAGATTATAATGACTCATATCAATGATATAATCAGCTAACGAGCAATAATAAGATATCTCAAACGGCAACACGTTGTCAAAACAACCATGATTACATAAATGCAAAACATAAATGCAGAGCACCTCCAAAGTTCAAGCAGCGACTAAACATTGTAATTCATGGTACAAAAGATCCAGTCATGATGCACCCAACATTAGCTACACACAATGCATAAATCATGACCGCTGTGCTCTACTCAGTTTCTGGCGCTTGTATAAAAAGGTGATGACACTACATAAAAGTAAATAGATAGTCCCTTCGTAGAGGGAAGCAGTGATTTGCAGAGGTGCCAGAGCTCAATTTTTAAAATAGAGATAAATGATATTTTGAGACATTCACCCTTCTCATTTACTTCACGACCATCATTTATCAACATCTTCCATGCTAAGCACGCTAGTGGCGGTTCCCAAGCAATAAAAGTAAAGGTTTACTCCCCCTCCACCAACAATCACACTCCACGGCTTGTCCGCAACAACGGGTGTCGTCCAAACCAACAATAGTCCTGAGGGAGTTTTGTTTAATTATTTGCATTTTTTAGTTCAGGACTGGGAATCCCTATTACCACCCATTTTCCCGTGCGATGGCGAGTGAATAAACACTCGACCTGAGAATAACCCGCTTAGCATGGAAGATACCGACCACCTCATGTCGTTCCATGAACGATCCAGGCACACAAAACGGATGATTTTTTAGAAGTTTTTAGAGGTGGCACATGCAAATTTACTTAGGACGGCAGGGTAATACCGTATAAAGGTAGGTATGGTGGACTCATCTGGAATAACTTTGGGTTCAAGGTTTTTGATGTACAAGCATAATCCCCACTTAGTACAGGCGAAGGCTAGAAATTTAGATTGAGAAGCGGCCAGCTAGAGAGCAACAACGATCATAACCATGCATTATGCATAAGTAACATTGGACACTAGCAAGAGTAGGATATGAACACCACGAACATAAACATTATAGAGGCTATGTTGGTTTTGATTCAACTACATGCATGAACATGTACCAAGTCAAGCCACTTGAACATTCAGAGGAGGATACCATATCATCATACTACATCATAATCATTTTAACGCTATGTTGATATCCAAGATAAATCATTATTAACTCCCAGCTAGTTATGCATGGCATGAGAAACTATAATCTCTAATTGTCATTGCAAACATGTTTAATCGTAACGGGTTGAATCATGGATGCTAGGTTGAACATATTTACACAGATAGGACAAGTCAAGTTCATACCAGTTTCTCTTTGCCACGGCCAGTTCATCGAATGTCGTCATTATTGCCTTTCACTTGCACGACCGAATGATATGAAAATAATAATAGTGCAAGAGTGCCATGGACTAAGCTGGAATCTGCAAACATTGTATTCAACAGGAGAAGACGAGGTAAAATGGGCTCTTTATTAGTTCAACAATTATTCATATGAGAGCCACTCAACATTTTCATCGTGGCCTTCTCCTCGGTACAACTCGAATAAAAGAAAAGAAATTCGGAGAAACACACTGAAATATTTTTGGAGTTTTGGGTTTTCTTTAGCAAGCAAATAAAGGGAAAAGCAAAAATGAGAAAAACTATTTACACGGGAAAGCTCCCAACAAGCAAAAGAAGAACAAGGAAATCTTTTTGGATTTTCTTTTTAGTACTACTACTAAGCATGCATAGAAAGTAAATTAACTACAACTAATTTTTTTGGTTTTTCTGAAGTTTTTCAAACACACAAGAAGAAAGCAAGAAAATTACTCTAAGCATGGATGATACAATGAAAAAGTGTGCACACCGACAAATGGAATAAATGTACATGAATGTAACATCGGTGAGAGACACGTACTCCCCCAAGCTTAGGCTTTTGGCCTAACTTGGTAGTGAATCAGTAGCTTGGAGGGCAGTATGGATCCTGAGGAGCAGGCATCCACTCATCCCACTGCTGAGGAACGGGCATCCACTCATCCACTGCTGAGGCTCCTCCGCAGCCTCTGCAGCAGCGTGAGCGTTCCATTAGGTGATGATGTCTGTAGGCATAATCCGGTATCCGCCCCTGGCAACAGAATCATACAAAGCAGGAGCAAGCAATGGAATAACATCACAAGTTTCAACACTATAGACCAAGTTGTAGAGAATGGCAATGTCAGGACGATCATGTGCAAGAAAGTGATGGTGATCCATGGCTGCACGATCTAGGTAAACCTTAGTTAGAGGGTAATCATGAGGGCGTATCGCTACCTTGAAATGAGCTGCCAAACGAGTGGCATAAATCCCACCATGTATTTTGCCCTTAGATTTATTAAGATGAAGGCGACGAGCCACAATAGCTCCCAAGCTATAAGTGTTGTCGCCCTCTAATGCACAATGTAAAACAGCAAGGTCTGGTGAACTAAGTGCACCCACCTTCTCCCTAGCAAGCAAGAATTTGGTGATAAAAAGTGCAAAGTAACGAACAGCGGGAAAACGTAAGCCAGCGGCAGTGTAAGTGCATCTAGTGCCACCCCTAGTTGGTTTTGGAGTATTGACAACAAACCTAGTTGATGGACTAATGTGTTTGTGAGAATTGCAGGATAACACAGGTAGAAGTCCCTCATTGATTCGGTTTTCCTACTAGAGATGACCCCTAAAATGTATGAAGACATTGAAGTCGAAGGTGGTATGTGAAGACATTCACCTTGAAGACTATGACAAGAGAAGACATCGCATGAAGATTATGGAGCACGAAGACTTAGATCTTTCGTAGTTCTTTTTCTTCTTTGTTGAGTCATAGGAACCACCGTACTGTTAAGTGGGATCCAAGAGAACCAGTCAAAATGACTAAAGTGATGCTTAACCAAAATTCTATGTCTTCGAGTGAAGACTATGACAGCGAATTTTGTCCAGAGTTGGACAAGTCAGCTTTGCTTGTAGCCCAAGTAAAGTTGCCGTGTGTGTTTGAAATCTGACTGTTGGAATACGTGTCAGTTCCTTAGTAACCCAGGGTCATTTCGGACAAATCAGGTCGGGTTGCCTAGTGCCTATAAATAGCCCACCCCCTACAACCATAAACGGTTGGCTGCTCAGAGTTAGAGTACGGCTTTTGTCGTTTGAGAGCAACCCACCTCGAAGCCTTTGAGAGAGAATTCCTTGCGAGGATAAAGCCCTAACCACCCAGAGCTAAAGAGTGTTAGGCATCACTTAAGTCGTCTTGTCTGTGTGATCTGAAGACTTATTACACTTGAGGACTGTGAATCCTCCAGCCGGTTAGGCGTCGCGTTCTGAGCATCCAAGAGTCATTGTGGATCGCCCCTGAACAAAGTCTGTGAAGGCTTGGGAGTCTACCTTGAAGACTTACCAGAGTGATTGGGCGAGGTCTGCGTGACCTTAGCTCAAGGGGAATACGGTGAGGACTAAGGGTTCTGAGCTGCGTGTTCAGGACTAGGTGTCCGGGACTGTGTGTCCTCAGGTTTAAATACCTAGACGCCCTAACCAGACGTACAGTTGTCACAGCAACTGGAACTGGTCCAACAAATCATTGTCTTCAACGAGTCACTGGTTTCATCCTTCCCTTCCCTTTACTTACTGTTGGTCCTTGTGAAGTCATTGCATGATTGCACTATCTTTTGTCTTCACTGAGTGACTGCTTGTTCTGATTGGCTTCGAAATATCTTCCTACCTGATCCTTACTGCCTAGCTGCTATTAGTCATTATGCTTTCACTTCATTGAATACTTGACTAAGGTTTGCCTAGTGTAGTCTACCTTCCGCTGCGTGGTAATAGGTTTACTTCTATCGTTTGTCTTCGAAACTTCCATGTTTTGAAGACTTCCATAAAAATCGCCTATTCACCCTCCCCCCCCTCTAGTCGATCACTAGCACTTTCAATTGGTATCAGAGCAAGGTACTCCCTTGTTCTGTGTGATTCGGTTTAACCACCTGGAGTTTTAGCTATGTCGACTGCAGGGATAATTAAAGTCTCCGCTGCGTGCCCCGTCTTCGATGGAACTGAATATCCCTACTGGAAGAATAAGATGCGCATGCATCTTAAAGCCATTGATGTCGACATATGGTATGTCGTCAAGAATGGCGTTCCCAAGCCTGGTGAAGGTGTCACCGCTGCTGATGTCAAGAAGTTCGTTCAACTGGACTCCACTGCCAAGAACATCATCTGTGGTCATCTGACCAAAGGACAGTATGGCCGCATGAGTGCTTTGGAAACATCCGAGCTAGTCTGGGACTGGCTCTCCAAGGTCAACGAAGGCATCTCCACCCAGAGAGATCAGAGAATCAGTATCCTTCGCAACCTCTTCAACCGCTTCAAGAGAAATGACAATGAGAATGTCTAGCTCACGTTTGATCGACTCACTGACATCACAAATGAGCTTCAAGCCCTCGGCGCCACTGAGATCACCAAGCATGAAGTCGTCAAGACACTCCTGAGATCACTTGACAGTTTGTTTGACACCCTAGCCCTGATGATTCAAGAACGTCCTGATTTCAAGACACTCGATCCGTCTGACATACTTGAGAGGCTCAACACACACGAATTTCAGCTTTCTGAGAAAAGAGACATCTACGGTCCCAACTATGGGCGAACTCGTGCCTTTAAGGCAAAAGCTATCTCCTCATCTGAAGAAGAATCTGACACCAGTTCTGATGATCTTGAAGACATTGGAAAGGAGCTTGCTATGCTTGTGAAGAAGTTCCAAAAATTCACCAAGAAGAAAGGCTTCAGAAAGTCTTCACGATCAAGCTCAAGGAATGATGAAGCTTCTGCTCATGACTACAAGAAGAAGAAGAAATACTTAAAGTCTTCTTCTAAGTCTTCCTCGAAGTCTTCATCACACAAGAAGAGCTCATCTGGCGAGGCACGTGCGTTTGTTGGCAAGGAAATGGATTCTGAGGAGGAGTCTGCTTCTGAGGAGGCAGAGGTGGAGTTTGAGGAGGAGTCTGATTCTGGCGTTGCGAGTCTGGCTACAGCATACGTTGCCAAGTCCATCTTTAACACTGAAGAAAATGACTTCATCACCGACATCGATGCAAATAACAAGGACTACTACGCTCCTTCCTAGTGCTTCATGGCACGCGGTGCCAAGGTAAACACACGCACCACTCACTATCAAACATCTAGTGACGATGACTCTAATTGTGATTCCAAACCTAGCTACAAAACACTTGCTAAAATTGCAACTGAACAACAGAAAGCTATGGAACACATTCAAAAACTGTTAGACAAAAGCGATGATCTGTTAGATGCTGAAATGACTCGATCTCAGTCCTTAATTGAAGACATAAAAAATCTTCACGTTAAGTATGAGGAACTTGAAAGTCGTCATGAAACGCTCTCAATAACTCATGAAAAGCTTTCCTATGATTATCTTCAAAGGAAGCAAGATCTTGAGAAATTGAGAGCGGCTCATGAAGATCTTCAAAAGGAAAACGAGTCACTTTGCGCCGAACAGATCAGTTCATCTCAGGAAGGATTTGAACCACCATGTCTTAAATGCATCGAGCGTGACAATGCTACTTCTGTTGCTGGGTGTTCTACTGCTGCTACTATTGCAATATCTTCAACTGTTGATGTGGTAACTAACCCCTCTTCTGAGGATACCACTGCTATTGCTGATGAGAATGCTAGGTTGAAGACATTGCTTGGAACAGGGATGTACAAAAGTCTCAAAGGGCATCAGACACTATGTGATGTCCTCAAAAGGCAGATCCTGAACCGAAACCCTAGGAAAGAGGGTGTTGGGTTAGAAAGGAAAATGAATGCTGATGGCTCTTACTGGAAACCTGAGCAGTACCCCAAAACCACATGGGTTGCTGTAAAGGAACCTTCAGCGGATCCATCCACCCTATCTGGCTTCACTTGTGCTAATCCCATTGTTATTGATGAATCCTTTGATGCAAACTACAAACTGTTTAAGAATCAGAATGGTGAAGTGTTTGCCAGGTATATTGGTACTAACTGCAGGAATGGACCGCCTATGAAGAAGATCTGGGTGCCGAAAAGGTGTTTGGAGAATCTTCCTGTGAATGTCATCATGACACCACAGGTGAAGAAGACAAACCCCAGACCACAGGCTTCATACGGTCCAAAGGCTTCATACAGACAGAGGACTCACCTGAGTCCCACTAACGCAAATGTTTTGCAAGGAAGCCATACTCAGGCCTATGAATATGAGCGCGGTTCATCAAACCGCCATGTTCATAAGACCAAAAACTACTCTGCTTATTCCTATGAGTACTATTGTCCACCTGCAAGACTTTTTGCTAGGGCTCCAAAGCCAAAGTTCTCAGATGCTACACTTAGACTCATTGCTTCAAATCCACCCTTGAAGATGTGGGTGGCTAAGAAAGCTTAACTCTCTTTTGCAGGGAAAGGTCTCCAGAAGAAAACCAAAATCATCTGACGCTATTGCTGGGGACCTTAAACATCTTGTACGGCGCAAGATCAAATGCCCAAATGGTCTTATTATGTACTTTGTTCCTGAGTCGCTTGCTGCTTGCCCCATCAGTCCGAATCTCGATCTAAGTTTTCATAATCCACTGGCTCGTCAAATGTTTTTGCTTCACAATTCTCTTCGTGAAGCCTATCCCCCTAACTGCACTGTAGGGTACGACACCAGCTGCTTCAGAATGGATTATTGATAGTGGGTGTACCAATCACATGACTGGCAAGCGAAGCCTTCTTATGGACTCAACCTTACATCCATCCGACAAAAGTCACATCACATTTGCTGACACTGGTAAAAGTAAGGTATTGGGTCTAGGTAGAGTTGCAATCTCAAAGGATCAACACATGGATAAAGGCATGCTTGTTGAATCCCTTGGTTTCAACTTAATGTCTGTCTCAATGCTTTGCGATTTAAACATGATTGTGATGTTTGGAAAATATCGTTTCCTTGTTCTAATGGAATCTGACAAGTGTCTAGTGTTTGAAGGGTATCAGAAAGATGATTTGTACGTGGTAGATTTCTCAGCAGGACCACAGCTTACCGTATGTCTTCTAGCAAAAGCTTCTGAATGCTGGCTCTGGCATCGGAGGCTAGGGAATGCTGGCATGAGGAACCTGCACACCCTTGCAAGGAAGAAGCATGTCATAGGCATCGAGGGCGTCAAGTTCAAGAAAGATCACTTATGCGGTGCCTGTGAAGCAGGAAAGATGACAAGGGCCAAGCATCCCTCGAAGATAATCATGACAACAACTCAACCCTTCGAACTGCTCCACATGGATCTTTTCGGTCCCACTCATTACTCAACTCTTACTACTACTGCTTGTCTCTATGGCTTTGTCATTGTTGATGATTATTCTAGATATACTTGGGTGCATATAATCCTCTACAAGACTGAAGTGCGGGATGTCTTCAGACGCTTTGCCAATCGAGCGATGAACAACTATGGCGCCAAGATAAAACACATCAGAAGTGACAATGGCACTGAATTCAAGAACACTGGCCTAGACACTTGATACTTTGGGCATCACACATGAATTCTCAACTCCATACACGCCACAGCAGAATGGCGTCGTCGAACGCAAGAACAGAACACTTATTGAGATGGCCCGAATGATGCTTGATGAATACAAGACTCCAAGAAAGTTCTGGCCTGAAGCCATTGATACTGCATGCCATATAATCAACCGTGTTTATCTTCACAAGCTTCTGAACAAGACATCCTATGAGCTTCTTACTGGTAAGAAGCCAAATGTCAGTTACTTCAGAGTATTTGGCGCTAGGTGCTGGATCAAGGATCCACATCACACTTCAAAATTTGCACCAAAAGCACATGAGGGTTTTATGCTTGGATATGGAAAGGATTCACACTCATACAGAGTCTTCAACCTCTTTCACTATAAATTGGTATAAACAGTGGATGTGCGGTTTGATGAGATGAACGGCTCACAAAGAGAGCACCTGCCAAATGTGCTAGATGAAGTTCCATCCAGTGAATCAATCAAACTTATGGGAACTGGAGAAATCATACTGTCTGAAGCTCAGCCTGAAGACGTACTTATCATCTCCGCACCTGATCAACCTGAAGACAATGCTCAGCCTGAAGACAATCCCTCTAATGATGACAATGATCAGCAAGAGCAAAATCTCCGTCCTGTACATCCTCGTGTTGCAAATGAAGTACAGATTGAGAGAATAATTGATAGCATCAATGCACCAGGTCCACTCACTCGTTCAAGGGCAACACAGCTAGCAAATTTCTGTGGGCACTTCGCATTTGTCTCAATATCTGAACCCAATAAAGTTGAAGAAGCCTTCTTGGAACCTGAATGGATTCAAGCTATGCAAGAAGAGCTTCAGCAGTTTGAGCTAAATAATGTATGGGAACTGGTTAAGCGTCCTGATCCTCGCAAGCACAATATAATAGGCACCAAATGGATATATCGCAACAAGCAAGATGAGCATGGTCAAGTTGTCAGAAACAAAGCTTGTCTCGTTGCTCAAGGGTACACTCAAGTTGAAGGGATTGACTTCCATGAAACATTTGCTCCTGTGGCTAGACTTGAAGCTATACACATACTGCTGGCCTATGCAAATCATCATAATATTCTTCTGTATCAAATGGATGTGAAGAGTGCCTTTCTCAATGGCAAGATTGAAGAAGAAGTGTATGTTGCACAACCACCTGGTTTTGAAGATCCAAAACATCCTGACATGGTGTACAAGCTCAACAAGGCACTGTATGGCCTCAAACAAGCCCCTCGGGCTTGGTATGACACACTCAAATACTTCCTGAAGAGCAAAGGCTTCACACCTGGTTCCCTCGACCCCACTCTCTTCATGAAGACATATGATGGTGAACTGTTTGTGTGCCAAATATATGTGGATGACATTATCTTCGGCTGCACCAATCATAAATACACTGACGAGTTTGGATATATGATGCAAGAGCAATATCAGATGTCCATGATGGGTGAGTTGAAGTTCTTCCTTGGTCTTCAAATACATCAGCAATGCAACGGCATCTTCATATCTCAAGAGAAGTATCTCAAAGACTGCCTGAAGAAATTTGGGATGCAAGACTGCAAAGGCTTCACGACTCCAATGCCAGTCAAACATCATCTAGGTCCCGACGACAATGGTAAAGAGTTTGATCAAAAGGTGTACCGCTCCATGATTGGGTCTTTACTTTATCTATGTGCATCTAGGCCAGATATTATGCTTAGTGTTTGCATGTGTGCTCGGTTCCAAGCGGCACCAAAGGAATCGCATCACTTAGTTGTGAAGTG